>NW_021699185.1:329301-462986 GCF_005190385.1 Monodon monoceros
CGCCGCCGCCTTTGAGCCCTGCGGGGGCCGGGCCGGCCGCGCCTCTCGCGCCCCGAGCCGCAGCGGGGTCCTCCCGGCCAGGGGCGGGGCCGCGCGAGGAGCGGACGCCGTCCGCCCCCTGCTGGACACCGGGCGCTCGCGGGACAGGTGCGCGCCGGCTGCCAACACCTGCCGCGCGGCGCCCCCTCTCTGCGCAGACTGCGCTCTGGGAGGCTGGGCGGGGACCCATTGGAGACCAGAGAAAAAGAGGAGGAAGCACCAGAGAAGGGAGAAGAGGAATAAAAAGGAGAGATGCCTGCGGCCGAAAGGCTCCACACATTTTTCTCTGGGTTTTACGTGGGCATTAACATTTTCATTATTAAAATTCAGTTATGTGTAGACTGTTACTAAGGCGCTTTCAATATACTAAAGATGGTCTCCGCCAAACAGCTCCCTGCGCTGAAATCCTGATCAGAACGTGGGAGTCGTAACTCTTCTCCACTTTGCGGGTTTCACCCACAGCTTCCAGCTAGGCTCCTGGCCGCCCCCATCAGAGAATTGTTTGCTTTTCTGGGAAGCCTCACATTTTCTCCCCTCTCTCTCACGCACACTCTCAATCCCTCTGCCGCTCCCTATCTCATTTACTTATGTCGCTTCTGCCAGTGACGCTTGGCAGCTTCACTCCCTCTTCCACTTCCAACAAAAAGTAGAAATTTCAGCCAAAAAGGAAAATAATTGGCAGGAGTCAGTAAAGGGAGAGCAGGAGCTGTAGGAGGAGACACCGTCTTTTGAGGTGGCATTTGTACCTGAATGAGGGATGGCCTCTGAAAGTGGTTCTCAGTCAGAGCATCCATCTCTACAGTTGTTCCGGAGCTCCACTCCCGGGAAGGTGATTCTTAGACTCATCCCATTTAAGACCTTCCCACTTGGAAGGTAGGATCCCCATTTAATCCACCTGCCACCCTCTCAACCATGCCTCCTCAGTGAGAATCACCTGGGGAGCTTTAACAGTTCCAAGGAAGGGATCCCACCCTGAGGAACTCCAATTCACTGGTGAAGGGTGGGACCCCAGTATCTGATTTTTTTAAGTTCCTCCATAACTCTAAAGGATTGTGCTTCCAGTGTTGACAAATGCAGTGACCAAAGCTTGGGCAACTCTTCTTGGATCTCAAAGGGAGCTCTTCATATCACTGGCAAGAGCAGAAAGGATTCCATCATGTCTCTCTCCCTCAAAAATCTGTCTGCGTAGTTTCCTTCCCTATATTCTGATAATTCTTGAAGTGTGGCCCCCAGGGCCATCAGCAACACGTGGGAACTTTTTAGAAAGACAAAATATGGGGGCCTCACTGCAGACCTACTCAATCAGAAGGGCTGGAGGTGGGGCTCAGCACAGGGTGTCTTCACACCTCCTGGGGGATTCTTCCCTCTCAGACTAAGAAAGACTCCTCGCTAAGGCTCAACCCGCACCTCAGCTCCAGATCCCCTTGCCTTCACCACCGTGCTCCATCATGGTCCCATCTCTCCACCAGCAACTCTCTCTCTCAGCTGGCTCTTGACTTTTCCTCTGTTCTCCTTTCCGGCTTAATTGTTGAAGTGGTAGCTTTTACTGCCCAGTCCCACGAAATTCACTGGTTCTCAACACCTTCTGCACATTGGAATCACATTTACAAAGACAAATGCCTGGCTCCCACTCCCAGAAATTCTGATTTAATTTGCCTGGGATGCTGCCTGGGCAAAGGGATTTTTTAAGATTTTCAGGTGGTTCTAATGACAGTCAAGGTTAAGAGTCGCTGCTTTAATTCCTTCCTAAGCCGCTCCCTCTCAGCCCCCTCCTGTTGAAATTGCCTTCTCCCTCTGAAGCATGGGGTGGTAACTGACTCTCCCCACACTGCTGTCCACCCCTGTCCTCTCATTTTATCTCCTCTTGTTTTCCCAGCCTCGCTAACCACACCTTCTGCTTTCTCTTCCTGGTTCCTGAGTAAAACTGTGGCCTATATCCCAGATCTCACCTTTCTTCTCAGCCATGCCCCCCTATCTCACCTCTTACTGCAATGTTAACTCCTAAATCCAATTCTAACCTTTAGACCCACCTTTCCACCTGCCAGAGAGGCAATGTTAGCGATCCCGCTAGGCCCTCGGACCAACCTGCGACTCGTGTTACCATCCTTTCTTCCCACCCCCAACCCAGTTCCAACTTTCTGGCTTCCATCATACCTGGCACAGATTAAAAGCTGAATTCATGCTGACTGAGCTGAATCACATCCTTGAGGAGCATATTACTCTTGGCCAGAGCTTTGTGGATTTCTAACCCCACAGTCAGATATGGGCTTTCCCTCCTTTGAATAATAATAAAGACATTTTGAAAACTTACTTTGTGCCAGGAAACTTGCCAAGTGCTTTACTTCTGTGATCTTGTCTGAGCCTCAGAGCAACCCTTTAAAGGAGGTTTGGACATTAACTCTGTTTGACAGATAAGCAAAGTGAGGCTGGGGGTTGGGGGGAGAGATGTTCTAGGTCAGAGAACCAGTATTCAACCCAACTCTATCCCACTCTAGAGCCTAAGCACTTGCCAGTGGTTCCCAAACATTAGTGGGTATCAGGATGAAAGGGATGGCCAGGGGATGCTATTCCAGTTGGTCCACATGTGGACCATTAGTCCTCACGTTTAATAAGTACCCCAGGTGGTATAGAGCTCATACTTTAAGAAACACTGCTCTATGCTCCATGGTGTCTCAAACTAAAGAGAAGACATCCATTGGGAGTGCCTTGGTCTCCTTCCTCCTCCTTCCTGATGGGACTTTCCATCATATACAAATGAGGAAGAACTCTGAACTTCCAAAGCATTCATCTGCACTTAAGAAGCTCCCCTCACTGCACCCTGTGTTATGTCTGTGCTAATATCCCTGGCTCCTCCTCAACACTAGGCTCTCAGGGCCTTGAAGGCAGGAACCACACTTGACCCATATTTGTAACCTCTGCACGTCCTAACACAATGCCTTGCACAAAATAGAACTCAAGAAACAGTAGGTGAATTGTGTGTTGGCTGGACCTAATGATTTGCTTATAGCCAATAAAACATAGCAAAGGTGATGATGGGACATCACTTCCATGATTAGGTTATATGACTGTGACTTTTGTCTTGCTGGAATTTTCTCTGGCTCTTCTCATATGCTTGCTCTGATGAAGCAAGCTGACATATTGTGAGCTGCCCTATGGAGCGACCCATGTGGCAAGAAACTAAGGGTGGCCTCAGACCCTCGAGAAACTGAATTCTTCTAATAGCTAAGTGAGTGAGCTTGGAAGCAGATTCTGCACTAGTCAAGTCTTCAGACTCGACTTGAAGAACCACAGCCCCAGCTGACACTTTGAGGGCAGCCACGTGATACACCCAGAAGCAGAGGATCCAGAAAAGCTGTGTCCAAATTAAACTGTGAGATAATAAATGTGTGTTGTTTGAAGCCACTAAGTTTGGGGGTAATTTGTTATGCAGCAATAGATGACTAATAAAATCACATACAAAACGCGTCCTGTGATGATTGACTCACGAGCAACTTCAACCTAGCAATTGCTCTCCTGCCCTTCACGGTAGGTTGGTTTCCCAAATGCTCTTACCTGCTAAGGCAGCATCTTCAAACTGGCGTTTGTGGTCCACTGGTGTATGCCAAGGCTTTTCAAGGAGTTGTTAGTCCGTAGTTTGTTTTAAGAAAACCAATTTCCAGATCCTAAGTGTCCATATCTAGTGGCAACTCTAAACACGACTTTGCCAGAAAACAAGCCTGAGATGGGGGGCTCATCTCCGATGGCCCTTCTCACTTCTTCTCCCACTTTGCAGAAGAAAACACATTTCTCAATCCTCCTGAATAGTAGTGTGGTTCTTTCCTTGGGAAGCAAGAGCCTTCGGGGCACCAAACAAAGGACAATTGGAAAACTTCCTTGTTGACAGTGACTCTGATGAAGGGACCACACATTCTGTTCAGGTTAGGTGGTTTCCAATTTTGTTATCAACAAAATTGAAGGAGGAACTAAGCCATTGTCACCTGACAGTTTATTAAAGATAACCATTTGCGCTTCCCTGGTGGCCCAGTGGTTGAGAGTCCGCCTGCTGATGCAGGGGACACGGGTTCGTGCCCCGGTCCGGGAAGATCCCACGTGCCGTGGAGCGGCTGGGCCCGTGAGCCATGGCCGCTGAGCCTGTGCGTCCGGAGCCTGTGCTCCACACTGGGAGAGGCCACAACAGTGAGAGGCCTGCGTACCGCAAAAAAAAAAAAAAAAAAAGATAACCTTTTGATGGATCACCATGTGATTTTTGGCAACTCAGAAGGAATTCAAAGAATTAAGGGACCCTGTTCTAACAAAAGTTTCTTTACCATCTACTTTTTTATGTAAGCAAATATATAACACTTACGTCTATAACAAAAATACAAATAGATTTTTGAAATTGTATAATAGCATTTGTGATGATTCATTTCAGAATAATTTTAATACTTGACCACTGCAAATTTTAAAAATATATTAATTTATATACATATTTTTGTTATAGATAAGTATTATATGGTGATTATTAAAGGAGTTTCTAGCATTAAAAAATGTAGGATAAAATTCTGTGGGGGAAGTGGAACAGAATTCCAGGCTCAAGGGAAAAAATGAATGATTTAAAGAATTTGTGTGGTTTTTAAATGGGCAGTGGAGGGTATCAAATTGTTATAGCAGTTAGAGTCCATTGGGTTCACTTGATATAAGTTTTATTTTAAGCTGACAATATTTACGATATGCCAGAAATTACATATTTTCCAACTATTTAAACTTATTAAAAATGTTAGTTATTAACCTAAAAATGTGTGACGACATACATGGTTTTTCAAAATTCCTTTAGAGAATTTGAGAACAAGAAAGTCTGAAGCCCATGAAGCGAAGGGCATCTGCTTCCACGACCTCCCAAATTAGATCTTTATTAGAAATTCAGGATTTAAAACAGTGTTAAGAGCCTGATGCTGTGGAACACTTTCACCTTTGCAGTTCATTCAATGGTCATCTCCGAGTCCCTCTTAGGGCAAAGCAGACTTATTTTTCACCTGTTCTGAGTTAGCACTCAGCCTGTGTGCAGATTTAAGCCATGACTTCTGTCACTGTTTGTCAGGGAGAGACAGTGACATAGACCCCAGCCTGGATTTCCCACCGGCCACTCCTCTGTGGGATGCAGGTGGGGGGTGATGAGGGCGGAAACCGTGACACGTGAGGATGGTTGAAGACCACTGGGTTGGTTTGATTTGGGTAAGAAAAGACTCTGGGCGCTGAGGACTGGTGAGAGATTCGGGCATCAAAACTATTTTCAAACACTTGAAAATCTGTCATGTGAAAGAGCGATTAGGCTGGGTCTGGTTACTGGAGGCCAGACCACAGGGAGGAAGTGTCTGGGTGATAGATATTGCACAACCATGAAGAACAACTTCTAATAAAGACTGTCTAAGAGAGGCATCTCATGGAAAAGTGAGCTTGCTGTCCCTGGGGGAATACAAGCAGAGGCTGGATTATCACTGCCAAGGATGCTGTAGATTCTGCCACTGGGTGGGGGTGAGCTGTACCACCCCTGGGAGTCAGTGGCTGTGCCCTTGTGGCTGCCCTCCATACACCTGGCTCACGACATCAAACAAAGTTTAGAGCTGTTGTCACAAATGCTGTATTGATAACCTCAAGCAAAGAAAACCCCCCTGTCAAAGCTTGTTCCATGGGAAGGTTTGATAGCAATGCTTTACAACTCAGTGAGACCGGATTAGGGGGGTTTCATTTAAAGCTTGACTTTAATCCTAAATGGAATGAAAGGCTTCACTTCCTACTGGGCATCCTGACTCTGCTGCAAAAGGGTTGGGTTCTTTTCTTGGGGGAAGTGGGAGAGAAAAGAGTGGAGTTTACACTTTCCCAGAATCTCCAAAACTTCTGGTCATGGAAGCTCTTCCAAGACCCAAGGGCTATTGAGTAAATAACTGTAATGACCCTCCCACTCCCTACCCCCCACCCCCCTCCAGGATGGAGTGACCAATCTATTGGAGTTTGGATGGAGAGGAAACAGGAGAAAAATGAGGTGGTGTGGCTCTCAGTAAACACAATGTAACCACCTGCATGCCCACAGGCTATAAACCCCCCCCTAACGTAACCCTGAGATTCTAGTCCTCCAATCACTGCTCATCTCACTGTCACTTGCTCTCAAGTAAGCAGCTGCAGGATCCCTTTCCGGAGGATTCCCAGGGACATGTATAGTTTAGCCCTAGCATCTTGCGCCCTCTTCTGGACACTTTTCCCAACGGCTAGTTTTATTTTTGCTTTTTCTCTCATTTTCAATATTCCATAATTTTCTGATCTTCCAAAGTCATAACTGGAAGAGCCTTAAAGAGATCAATATCCAACCTTCTCATTTTACAAATGAAAAAACTGAGGCTCCCAGAGGAGACAGATCTGCCCAAAGTCACACTGCTGATTGGTGGCTGAGCTGCTCTTAGCCTGGACATTTCTGGGAAGAACTAGGAAGTGGATAGGGGTTCACGAGTCCTGCTTGAGTAGCAGAGAATTTCACTCACAATCTCTACCCACTTGCCTTCAAAGCATACCCTTCATCGCCTCTCGCCCGTTAATAAAATTGAACCATTAAACCGAGATCTCACTGTGGGGCTCAAGTTTCTGTCTGATTCCAGATGAGACTTTCTCCTGTTCTGAGATTGAGAGGGAATCAGAACCAGAGGGTGGGCTGAGGATAGATATCAGGGCTTGTATTAATTACACAACCCTGTAAATTAATAAAAACTGCTTGGAATATGCTGTCTGCTTCTAAATTCTACCCATCCTTTAAGACCATGAATCTTGGGCTTGACTACACGCTAGGAATCACCTAGGAATCACTTCAAAAGGGATGATTCCTGTATCTCATCCCAGAATCTCCAGCTGAGGTCTTTACACTCCCAGGGATATGGTCTTTACACTCCCAGGTAATTCTAAAGCAGAGCTACTAAACCTCTGCTTTTGGTCTTACCCCCTGTCCCACCTTCTCCATGAAGCCTTCCTCCACTGCATGGATATACTGTATATGTTTCTATTCTATTTGGTACCTGGGATTGACAATATTTTTAATATACTTTGAAATACTTCAGTACATGTACTTATTTTGCATTTTAATTCTAGGGGTAGCCAGGTAGCCAAGAATTTACATTGCAGTGTTTGGTCAGCTGGCATATCAGAAAAAGCCACATCCCATACATAGCCTACAGGTTCTTCTGCTATTCATATCTGAATCAATAACCAAGTCTTGGCTAATTAGCACACCAATGTCCAAATGAGTTGTTATAGGTTGTCTCCCAGGAGCTGATCAAGGACCAGTCCTTTCTTTGGAACGTGTAGGGTTTGAGCACCCCGAGCCTGCTGACTTAACCCTTTACTATAACAATCCCCTAAACAGAATATACTCTTTTACTTAGTCTGGCTTTAATGAAGCAAACTTACCACTAATAGTTTCAAAATATACCTCTGGAAAAAAAATGAACCATTAAAGAGATACATTAGGGCTTCCCTGGTGGCGCAGTGGTTGAGAGTCCGCCTGCCGATGCAGGGGACACGGGTTCGTGCCCCGGTCCGGGAAGATCCCACATGCCGCGGAGCGGCTGGGCCCGTGAGCCATGGCCGCTGAGCCTGTGCGTCCGGAGCCTGTGCTCCACAACGGGAGAGGCCACAACACTGAGAGGCCCGCGTACAGCAAAAAATAAATTAATTAATTAAAATTAAAATTAAAAAAAAAACATTAAAACATGTATATAGGGACACACATTTTTCCTTTGGCCTCAGGCTCTAATCTGGCCCAGCCCAGCACTGTCAGACCTTTATTTAAAAATTTGAAATTTCAGTCCTCATGGATTTTTGTCATGAATTTTGACTTTTACAAATATTATTTATCATGATTACTGAGTTTTTGGTGCCCCTTAAGTTTTGCACCCAAGGCTAGTGCCTCACTCACCACACCCTAGTCCTGGTCCCCCAACCATCAAAGCTGTTGCTTCTCATTTTTCTTTCTTTCTTTTTTTTTGCATCCATATTCCATTGATTTTAATACTTTTTCGTCACATTATAGAATTATAAGACTGGAATGTAATGGGCAAACTTTTATAGTAGCATAGAAAATCTACTGTTTCTTCTTTTTCTTTTTTTATATTCATTTAAAAATTTTTTTTATTTTATATTGGAGTATAGTTGATTAACAATGTTGTGTTAGTTTCAGGTGTACAGCAAAGTGATTCAGTTATACATATACATGTATCTATTCTTTTTCAAATTCTTTTCCCATTTAGGTTATTACAGAATATTGAGCAGAGTTCCCTGTGCTATACAGTAGGTCCTTGTGGGTTATCTATTTTAAATGTTGTTGCTTCTCATTTTTCTAACCTCAAATAACACCGAATCTGAAAGGCTTCCCTCATCACCCAGCCTATGATAGCACCCTCCCGTTTCGTTTAATCACTTCACACTCTGAAATTGCCTTATTCATATTCTTATTATTTTCTGTCTATCCTTTCCTCCCAACCAATATAAGCTTCATAAAAGCAGAAACTGTGTCCATCTTATTCGCTGCTGAACTCCCAGACTTCAGAAGAGTGTCCCTCGCATAGTAGTTGCTCAATAAATGTTAGTTGCTTTGAGCCTCTGCCTGGGGATTGAAGCATTTTTGTCAGGGTAGACACAAAAAGCGGGCACCCAGTTGAGGTTCCCTCTCTTATGACTGCCAAGCTGCCCTCTGTGGCTTGGGGAGGGAGGGGGGCATCCAGTGGCTGAAAGGACCCACAGAGACAAATCCAGATGGAACATTAGACTCAAAGGAAGCCTCTAGCTATTTCCAATTTTACCAGTTTAACAAGAGCTGTTTACAGAGCACAGACAAGTTGCACTCCTGTCAGAGCGCAGAAAACACCTTTCATATTCAAACTTCACATCATTCAAATTAGCTACATGTATACTCTCCAGCTTTGCAGAAAACACCCCTTTGCCACCACCTCTGAGCTTATTAAGAGATACTTTGGCCTGTGGTCTGTCCTGGGAAAATGATTCATCCTTTTCTGGTGGTGATTTGTGTTTCTAGGCACCTACTATTAAAATACAAACCTCTAAAGGAAAAGGCAGGAACAAGTCATCAGATGTGAAAGTTTGCATTTTAATGCCTGTGATTCTGAGTCTTGTGTTGTTTTCTGGCTCTTGCCCAGTCATCACCGCCATTCTTTCTGGACCCAGAGTCCTCATGGGGTGTGACCCCATCCTTCTCCTTCTGGCCTCCTGCTTGCCTCTGCACGCTTCCTAACACACAAATCTCTCCTTCTGTTCCCTAGATCTGCCCGTGCACAACCTTTTGACAACTTCCTGTCTCACTCAAGGTACCAGCCAGGGTCCTCCTCGCAGTGGCCTTGGCTCTGCTCCCTCCCGCTCTGCTCCACCTGCCCGCCCTGGCAAATCTCAAGGCCAGTCCCCCTTGGGTGCCTTTTCCATCTCCACGGTTTTCACCCCCTCACCTCCTCAGGGCTTCTCCCATGAGGTCTTCCTGTCTGTTTCATTTAAACCTGCACATCCCCTTGTCATTCCATATCCCACCCCCCCTTTATTTTTCTCTATGCCATTATCACTGTATAGCATATTATATTTTTTCCATATTTATTTGTTTATTGTTTCTCCCCCTTGTGCAAATGTTAAGCTGTTTTATTCTCTTCTAGGGGCAGCCTCACTTAATTCTGGTTCTTTCCAACATGAAGAGGTAGTCTGGCTGATGTATTAGTTCCCTAGGATGGCTGCCATGACAAAGAACCACAAACTGGGTGACTTAAAACCATGGAGATGTATTGCCTCACAGTTCTGGGGGCTAGAAGCCCCAAATCTAGGTGTCAGCAGGGCCATGACCCCTCTGAAGCCTGTAAGGGAGGACCCTTCCTTGCCTCTTCCACCTTCTGGTGGTTTCCCAGCAAAACCTGGCATCCTGGGCTTGCAGCTGTATCCCTCCAATCTCTGCCTTCATTGTCACATGGCCTTCTCCCTAGTGTGTCTGTGTCCCTCTGTGTCCTTTCCTCTTTTTATAAGGACACCAGTCACATTGGATTAAAGGCCGACATACTCCAGTGTGACCCATCTTATCTAATCACACTTGCAGTGAACCGATTTCCAAATAAAGTCACATTTTGGTACTGGGGGGATTAGGACTTCAACGTATCATTTTTTGAAGGGAACAGAATTTATCCCATTAAAGGTGACATCTCAGGATGTCCTCGTCCAGTGGCTGTTCTGTCCCATCAAGACAAAGACATGGGGTTGGAGACAAAGGCTTCCTTCTTGTCTTCACCATTTATTCCACAAGGATTTATAGGGCCAGGCATTTGCTATCACTGAGACAAAAAAGTGACAGGCAAGCCCCTCCCACAAGGAGCGCGCAGGCTCGTGACAGCACCGACTGAGCAGTGATCACACTGCTGGTGTTTTGGTCCTGTGCAAGCCCACGCGTGAGAGGGGGCTCCTTCTCTCCATGGCCATCTGTCAGCAGCCACCTGCCGGCGCCTCCCATAATATTTGCACCCCCAGCCTTGGCGGCTTTGCAGTGTGGGGAGGCATATCATTTAGGATTTCATCTTTATGCTCTAGCTAAAAGTTTACGGTCTACTTTCTCCTTCAACATGTGTTACTCCATAAATTAGGCTGTAAAATTCTCACGTACAGAGTTGTCTTTTGACTCAAGTGTTTTGCCACTCCTGCTTAAGTTGGTCTTAAAGCTTATTCCACAAGTGGCCGGAGAAATAACTGTCCAGCTCCTAGCTCCCCACTCCTCACAGCTACCACCAGCAGGCAAGCTCGGCGCTGGAGCTGCCACAAGTTTGAAGCCCAAAGTCAGTAAATTGTCCAACTCAGTCTTAAATGCTCGTCTTGCCTTGAACTGCATCCCGGTTCCAGCAATTGGGATGCTTCCTTGCAACCAAGCCTTGTCACGTTCTGGTTATAGGAACCGAATCCTTGTTTTGTCCTAGTGCCCTCATCTTTACCCAATTCCCTACATCATATCCTGGTTTTCCTGGGATGAGACTCAGCCTCACCCACCACAGTCTTCCCTTGATCTGTGACCCCATCCTTAAGCTCAGGTCTCAGGGCTTTGTCCCAATATTTGCAGCAGTTCCCCCTGGATGCCTGGACTTGCCTACATCTTACTTCCAGATTCCCAATGCTGGGAGTCCCTCACCTGTCAGATCCCTGTGACCCACTGCTGGCACCCTCCCATACTCCCCGCTCCCCGCTGGGGGATCTGCTTGGCTTTTGGGTGAGTGGTTCTTAATCAGTGTCCCATGCCACACTGAGGCAGCACCATGAACTGTCACTGTTGGGTCACCAAATTCTGATTATCATGTAAAATTGATGTTTGTTTGAAGAGACACACTTTCATGAACAGGATGCCATTTGCTGTGGTTGAGAGGTAAGAAATGAGCAAACACGTTTGCTGGCACGTTGCAGGCTGAGCACGTGGACGGTGCAATCAAGTGCTCTACCCCATGCCGGAGAGCGTGCACAGCATGGGCTGGCCTGCGTGCTTTTACAGACACCTTGACACATTGTGTGGCTGTAGCAATGACTGTGTTGTAACTGCCGCCGACTTGTCTAGTTTTGTGTCTTTTGATCCTTTCAGATGTGTCAACAAATATTCTGGTATTAAAAGTATGACTTGAAACATACACAAAAATTTGAAGAACCCAGACAAAGCTCTAATTTGAAAAGATGCATGCACGCCTATGTTCATAGCAGCACTATTTACAATAGCCAAGACATGGAAACAACCTAAACGTCTATCGACAATGAATGGATAAAGAAGATGTGGTACATGTATACACAATGAATATTACTCAGCCATAAAAAAGAATGAAATAATGCCATTTGCAGCAGCATGGATGGACCTAGGGATATGATATCACTTATATGTGGAATCTAAAATATGACACAAACGAACATAACTACAGAACAGAAAAAGACTCACAGACCTAGAGAACAGACTTGTGGTTGCCAAGGGGGAGAGGGTGGGGGAGGGAAGGATTGGGAAGCTGGAATTAGCAGATGCAAACTAGTATATATAGGATGGATAACCAACAAGGTCCTACTGTATAGCACAGGGGACTATATTCAATATCCTGTGATAAACCATAATGGAAAAGAATATGAAAAAGAATGTATATATGTATGTATAACTGAATCACTGGGCTATACAGCAGAAATTAACACAACATCGTAAATCAACTGTACCTCAATAAACATTATGTTTAATACTTTTAAAGTTGAAGAAACATGACAGGGTCAGGTTCATCCTTCCCTTTTATAACATCCTCCCATCAATCAGCCCCTCCTCTTCTAAAGTTAATCAGTAGTGTGGATGGGAAGATTGCTGGCTGCTTGGCGATAATGGTCAAACACAGTAATGCACGTCTCCTTTGGCGGAGAAATTCCATTTTCGGGATGCACTTTCCTGATATGCTCATAAGTTCGTTCACGGCAGCGTGATGTGAAATAACCAAAGACTGGAAACCACCTGAATGCCCAGCTGCAGGAGTCTCCTGCTGGCATGAAGCGCTAAGATTTGTCCATGGAGATATCGGTCCAAACCTGGGTGGTAGCCATCTCAGAGGTTACTTT
Organism: Monodon monoceros; assembly: GCF_005190385.1. Classification (NCBI taxonomy): domain Eukaryota; kingdom Metazoa; phylum Chordata; class Mammalia; order Artiodactyla; family Monodontidae; genus Monodon; species Monodon monoceros. The sequence continues at coordinate 341,956 of NW_021699185.1, forward strand.
GCCAGAATGTTCTCTGGTGAGGGGAGAGCATTGCACACATGAGAACAGTTGAGTCTGGGGTCAGAAAAGAGAGACAGGAGAGCTGGTTGTGGATGAGGGGAGGGTAGGTAGCTATGTGTCCTTGTGGGAGAAAAAGTCATGACAGATATGTCCAGGGGTGGCGGCTATGGAGGGGGACCCTGCCCACCGGGTGCTGGGCTGGGAGGAGAGATGATGTCATGGGGGGAGGGGGTCTGAAAGTGGACACACGACTGCCAGTGAGAAAACTTGATTTTTGAATTTTTTGCTGTTGTAAGCCAAGGTGGCTTGGGTGACACCTCTTGCAAGAAATGTAATTTCTCTGCTAATAAATGGAAAAGACTCTCTTCTTCCTGACAGTGCAGACTCCCGTATTTAGCACCCATTTTGGAGAAAGCACATTCAGTCTGAGTGGTTCCCTTCTTAACCTGTTTGCTGAACAGAAAACAGGTTCTTGGCCCTAGACTTAGGATTTGATTTGCAGCATTTACAAAGAAGTGATTTGTTATTTTGTCTAATTGCTCCCAATCCTTATCTGGCTCTATTTTCCCCATCCCAGCATCGCACAAATCACTCTGAGCTGCGTCCAGCTTCTCTCCCCCTGTCAGGTGCCAGACACTGGCTTCCCAGGGCTGGAGCAAGACTCTGCAGTTCGCCCTTTGAAAAAAAGAGCTAGAGTGGCCACAGCCAGGTCCTGGGAGCCCGGGGCCTGCAGGGGAAAAGCAATGTGTCTGGGTTTACAATGCAGGGATGCAGGGAGAGGTGTGTGCCTATGTGCACAGCAGGGCTTTGGAATTTCACGATTAGCAGCATGCTAGATTCACACACACACACACACACACACACACACACCATGGACCAGCCAACCATGTGCGGAGTGTTCTGTAGGGAAACAGTGGTACTTCTCCTCCTGTCTCACTCAGACTGTAACTATAAACACAGAGAGTTGAAGGACTGAATCCATCACTCCAGGACTTCTTCCATGTGAATCGGGACCATTAAGCATTTCTTCAAAGCCTGCCACGGGCACGGTGTTCATGCTGAGTACCTACCTACATTTTCACATGGGGATTCCCAACAAAATGGGGATTTTATTGTTTGCTTTTATTTTTTGATTGAACTCCTTAGTTCAGAAGTTTGAACTAAGTAGTTCAAAATTCTGAAACCTTAAAAAAATGTTCTAGAAAACACGGCTGCTCCAAAGTGGAACATTAGAAAGAGCCCTGGATTTGGAGACAGACAGCTCCAGTTCTAATCCTGACCTTCCCGCTGCCTGACCTTAGGGTCTAAGGGACTAAGTCACTCTGGCCCTGAATTTCTTCATTTGTAAACTCTGTTTAATTATGTCTGCCCACGAGAAAATGGATAAATGTATTGTGGTACATTCAGACAATGTAATAGTGCCCAGCAAGGACAAAGAATGAACTATCGGTATGTGTGCAGAGCACGGAGGAATCACATACACGTTATGTCGAGTGGAAGATAGCAGATTCCATTTACATTAAGTCCAAGAGCAGGCAAAACTAATGGGTGATGATAGAAATCAGAATAGTGGTTATTTCTGAGGGGCCTTGACTGAGGAGGGGCATGAGAACCTCCAGGATTCTGGAAATGTTCCATATCTTGACCTGCTTGTTATACAGGAGCAAACATGTAAACATTCACCACACCATGTGCTTCACAAAGTTTACTGTATGAATGTTATATCTCAGTTACAAAAAAAAAGAAAAAAAATCCCTGTCAAATGCCTGTGGCTATGGTGAGGACAAGTAAAACTGGACATACTTGTAAAACAGCAAACACGTACGAACGGTTACTGTTAAGTAATAATAATGTGTTAGAAAGATGCTAGATTCTCGAGAAAGCCAGGTTGTTTCTTGCAGACCAGAAGTACCTCGACTTGGAATAGAAACAGAGAGCTTCTGGGAAGTTACATCATTTCACTGGAAGGATAGGGTACGTGTTGGGTCTGCACTATTTCTGATGTTGAGTTATAGCACTTGCCGTCTGTTGAGCACTAACCCTTTCCTGTAGCATCTCACTTAATTCCCCAGCAGTCAAGGTGAGGGCTGCCCCTGCTGCCCTCAGCTCTGACCTTTCAAATGATTTTGGAAGTCAGTCAAACACCCAGGCCCCAACTCTCAAAGCTGCCAAGGCTTGTCAGGCACCCACTGCCTGTCACGTACTGATGCACCTTCTTCTTGCTGAGGTCGACATTCCAAATGATTCCGTCACACGGTGTTATCCATACCGCCAAGACTGTGCCCCTAGTGGGAAAGGAGGTGAGGTGTCCGCTCATGAAGCGCGCCTAAGCCGGTTGTGCAGTTACTGAATTCTAAGGCAATACATTTCTATTGGAATCTGGTGACGTTTAGCAGATTTTCCTTTTTCTCATTTGGAAAATGGGACTTTTTGGTCTGCCTCAGAACTCTCTGACCTCCTGCCCCCAAGACAGATTCTCCAGTTGAGTCGAGTGTACTTTTCACTATGATCTGCCCCCAACAGACTCCTCTCCAAAGATCCTCTTCCTTCTCCAGGTCATCTATAGTCCACACGACCTATAAGTCCAGCTCAAGTGCCAACTTTTCCTGGAAGCCTCCTTGATTGCCGCAGCCATAGTTCACCTTTCGCTTTGCCAAAAACCCAGAGCAGCAGTGATGTGGCTCTGAAGCATGACTTAGCTGGTACCACCCTCCTCCAACTCGCCAAGAGCTCCTCCAATTAAACATAAATGGGGGGGCTTCCCTGGTGGCGCAGTGGTTAAGATTCCACCTGCCAATGCAGGGGACACGGGTTCGAGCCCTGGTCCGGGAAGATCCCACATGCCACGGAGCAACTAAGCCCGTGCACCACAACTACTGAGCCTGCGCTCTAGAGCCCACGAGGCACAACTACTGAGCCCGTGCACCTAGAGCCTGTGCTCCGCAGCAAGAGAAGCCACCGCAATGAGAAGCCCTCACACTGCAATGAAAGAGTAGCCCCCACTCACCGCAACTAGAGAAAGCCCGCGCACAGCGATGAAGACCCAACGCAGCCATAAATAAATTTTTTTTAAAAAAAAACATAAATGCAAGGTAAGTCCAAAAGGGAGGGGATATCTGTATGTGTATGGCTGATTCATTTTGTTGCGCAGTGGAGGCTAACACAACATTGTAAAGCAACCATACTCCAATAAAAATTAATTTTTTTTTTTTTTTTGGCGTACGCGGGCCTCTCTTGTGGCCTCTCCCATTGCGGAGCACAGGCTCCGGACGTGCAGGCTCAGCAGCCATGGCTCACGGGCCCAGCCGCTCCGCGGCATGTGGGATCTTCCCGGACCGGGGCACGAACCCGTGTCCCCCGCACCAGCAGGCGGACTCTTAACCACTGTGCCACCAGGGAAGCCCTAAACATTAATTTTTTTAAAAAACCCATAAAATCTAAGCAGAACCAGTGCACTGCTATTCAAATGCAGTTTCAAGACACACTTTCTAAGCCTGTCTTCCAACCAGGGGCCTCCCATCAGCCCAAGCTGCACAGGCATTCTGGAGCCTTTAAGAAGGCTTAGCAGTAAATCTGTTCCACGTACTTGATTATATTTAACGCAGCACTGGATTATATGTTGCCTTGTAACGTTCACAATCATTTCTTGTGTCTGGGTCTTGACCTTCAACAAGACTATAAATTCCTCAAGGGAAGAAACAGTGTCAGTCTCATATTGTAGGCTTTGTAGAGTCTAGATACTAAACACTTTGAGATGCTCTGCTAAAAACATGCTTGACTTTGTAAATTCAGCAGATTAATTTTTTATTCATATTATTTGTAGTAGCAACGCTGATAGTCATAATGAAGAGTTGTGAGTGGTCTTATAATGTCATTTTTATTGATTTCTCCAGTTGTTAAACACAATTCATAAAAAGCCAATTGGAATTTAAACTACACGGCTGCTATTTTCCTAGGTAACATTGTGCATCTTTAAAAACTGTACTCAGCACATCCTGTAGGCTGATGGAATAAACTGCTCAAAAGCAATGCCGGCATCCGTAGCATGCACATCAACAGCGTTTTAATTCCAATCAAGCAACTCCCCAGTTTAGGTTAGTTATTTCTCATTCTGTTCAAACAGCCATTGCAGTTTACTTATACACCGGATAAGCGGTGCCTCCCATGGTCTTCCTCAAGTTGACACTTGTGGTCTTGGTATTAACCCCTTTATATAGCACAGGTCCACAATCCTTTATTCCAAAGTCTGGGGCCAAATATGTTTTGGAATTCTGAAGTTCTTAGATTTTAGAAGTGTAGTAGATACCTAAGCCATAACCCTTATAATGCATTAGCCAGAGCTGGGGTGGTGCTCAGTAGTCAAAATCATTCATGGTTCTGTAGTAAACCCTAGTGGGACAATCTTAAGTAGTTTCATACTTGTTCAGCTCAGATTTTGCTGCTAAATGAGGCTTAGCATCAGACTTTCTGGTCCCAGAGCTTTGTGGATATTTCCGTTGCAGAGGAGACTGGCGGGCTGGTCTCTCTCCTACAGTGTGCAAGGAGAAGGGTTGACCACTGGGTTTGTCAGAGATTCCAGACCCAGGGCACCACCAGCACCATGAATGTCTCATTCATTTGAGGACTACAGTTCAGTTCAGTAAACATTTGTTTAGGGGTTTCCATGTGCCCCTGTTCTAAGTGCTGTGAGAGATTTTCAGGGGAAAAAGATAGGGTTCTGTCTTAGTCTTCTCAGGTGCCATAACAAAATACCACAGGCTGGGTGGCTTAAACAGCAGACATTTATCTCCTCACAGCTCTGGAGGCTGGAAGTCTAAGATCAAGGTGCCAACATGTTGTTTTCTGATGAGGACTCCCTTCCTGGCTTGAAGATGGTCACTTTCTTGCTGTTTCCTCACATGGCTGCTTCTTTGTGCACAACAAGAGGGCAATCCCTGTGTCTCTTCCTCTTCTTATAAGTGCACCAGCCCTATCCGATTAGGGCTCCACCCTTATGACCTCATTAAACCTAATTACCTCCCTAAAGGCCCTATCTCCAAATACAGTCACACTGGGGGTTAAGGCTTCAACATATGAATTTTGGGGAGACACAGTTCAGTTCATACCTGGCTCTTTCCCTCAAACAGCTCATAGTCTAGTAGTGGACACAGGCCTATCACAGCTAAACTGCACCCTGTGATAGAAAAGAGAAATAGAGAGCTGGGGGTGAACAACAGGGAGGTGAACCGCCAGGGAGTCTGGGGGGACTACACAACAGATGCTGTTTGAGTTGAGCTCACGGTGAAGGAAAGGTTGGAATTCCAAGGGGCATGTGGACCCTCTGAGTCCAGGCAGAGCAGTGGGGAAAAGTGCCTACGTGTGAGGAGGAGGGAGGGTGTCTGTTTGGGGGAACAGTAACTCTCAGTTCTGCATAGCTGGGTTCCTGATGCTCAGAGAATGTTATATAAAACAGCCAACGTGGCCTCTGCGTATTAGCCCCTAGGTTATGTACTTCTTCACTGCAGGCAGAGACCTGTTAGTTCAAAAGCCTGTCAGTGCCAAACTTAAATTTTTACACATCCAATTATTTAAAAAACAGCCCAGACACACAAATGTTTAGCCATTTAGAGACTGCCTGCTTTGCAAACCCCATGAAACCTCACCCAACAGCTATTACCTGTCGATGAGATAGGACCTTGCAGTAATAAGGCCCCAAACGCTAGGGCGCCCTGGGAGTTCTTGCACCCAGAGAATCCCCACGACGCTGTTGCACAGCATCACCTAGACATGTAAGCCCCTGCCCGGTCCCTCTCCCCACTGGGAGGTCCCTTGTCCTCCTGCCCTTCCGGACGCTGGCCCTTGATTTCTGCAGGCCTCTGGATGGTCTTGTGCTGTGAGGAGTAACCTCTCCAGCAACCCTGTCCAAACACCACCCACCAGAAGCTGTGTGTGCTGTGGCCGCCTTGTGGTCCTTGATCAGCCCCAAACCCACTGAAGTCCTGCAGGGAGGCAGAGGGAAATCTGCGACCAAAGGAGCACCCTTTACTCAGTGTCCAGAAGACACAAAGGGGCAAGATGCCTTTCCCTCAACCCCACTCTCTCCACATCACCCTGGCTAACCTGCTCCCAGCTCTGAGGAGTCTCTCCCCTGAAAGCATCTAGTGGCACAGCAAAAGCAGACGAGAGGGGAATTCCCTGGTGGCGCAGTGGTTAAGAATCCGCCTGCCAACGCAGGGGACCCGGGTGCGAGCCCTGGTCCGGGAAGGTACCACACGCCGCGGAGCAGCTAAGCCCATGCGCCACGACTACCGAGCCTGCGCTCTAGAGCCCGCGAGCCACAACTACTGAGCCCGCATGCCACAACTACTGAAGCCCATGTGCCTAGAGCCTGTGCTCTGCAACAAGAGAAGCCACTGCAATGAGAAGCCCGCGCACCACAATGAAGAGTAGCCCCTGCTCGCCACAACTAGAGAAAACCCGCGCAGCAGCAAAGACCCAACGCAGCCAAAAATAAATAAATTTAATTTTTAAAAAAAGCAGATGAGAGCCATGGTCACCAGCCTTGGGTGCATGGTCAAGATGGGAGTCTGAATTCTAGCTCCCCCAGAGGGGAGAGAGAGCACAAACACCTTACAACGCCTTTGCCTGCTCCATGTCAATGTCTGTGCTTCCGGAAGCTAAAGCCATTTCCTGTCCGGAGCTGGGAGCTGTAGAAATGTCGGAGTCTTGCTACCTCCGATGGCTCATCTTCTGGCCCAGCACCCACCGCTTCAGGTCTGGCTTGGCCTCTTCACCGTCACAGTTCTCTGCCTCCTGTCATCTCCGCTGGCTGCTGGCCATTTCAGGGCTGTCCCTCTGGTCTTATCCCATTTTAGCTTTGCTTGGCTCTCTTAGGTCTGCGTGCTGAAGAATCAGAAGGAAGGCTCTATGGTCACCCTTTCACTCTCGCCACTTAGCCTTCCTCTTTTCCCCCCGAACAAATGACGAAATATTCTCTGAGGGGTTGCTCTGGGCAGAACTTTTGCTGAAAGCTTGGATTCATCAGAGTTGTCTAACACTTAGTACCTGCTTTAAGCAACAGTGCCTAATTGGAAAGAAAACATACACACACCACGAAAATATGCAAAACAAAAAAAACCTCCTAAAAAAACGTAGTTTTAGCTGTGTGCTGCAGGTCAAATCGTAAGTCATCACTTCTCTGGCTTTGTTTCCCTCTGCCTCTCAGATTCCAGCCATGGTTCTGTCCAGGGCACCAGGGTCTGCCTCAGGTGCAGGCCCTGCATCATTCTGCTTTATTATCCCAGGGCTTTCTCACAGCCTCTTTAGCCTACCATCTATGGTGGGGAAGTCAATGCCGGTAGGGGCACCCCTCAGCTAAAGGGGGTGGGAGTGATAAATGCCCCAGCCTCCACCTTGAGCAGTAGATACCTGTGAGGCCTACACATTTCTTCAGAAGGCTCCTGAGTGGATTAAGACCCAGTTGCCTACTGTGATAACCACCCTGTAACACGTTCTTCTACTAGTTCCTCCCCTGCTACTCTGCCCACCCCATTCTTCTGCTTCCTGGGTCACCTACCAAAGAACCTAATTGCATCCAAGTCCTCCTAATGGGTTCTGCTTGCGAGGCCACCAAACCCCAGACACTTTCTCGTCTATAAGGTGAAGGATTTGGACTAGACACCCTCTCAGGTCCGTTCTAGCTCAAGAAGCCCCTCAGTTTTTAGACAAGAGAATTGTAGCCCACAAAGTCCTGCCAAGGCCACACAGCTGATTAATGGCACATTCGGGCAAAGACTTAGCATGAAATTGTCTTGTTTTATCAGTTTTCCCAGAACCATATCTACAAAGTCATTTCAGATAAAAGTCCCACATCACAATACTTGGAAGCACTAAGCTAATAACCCTCAGCTTCTGTCCGAAACACACATCTTAGAACTTTAGTTCTCTAAAGTTTCTCTAAAGAATTCTCTAAAGAATTGACATCTGGAGGAATTTTGGCTCTCAGAGCCCAAGATCCAGCCAACAGCTTCACAGGAGACATAAACAGAATCACATCTTTTTTTTTTTATTTTATTTTATAAGTATTCTGGTTTCTTTTTATTATTTTTATTATTATTTTTTTTTGCTGTACGCGGGCCTCTCACTGTTGTGGCCTCTCCCGTTGTGGAGCACAGGCTCCAGACGAACAGGCTCAGAGGCCATGGCTCACGGGCCCAGCCGCTCCGCGGCACGTGGGATCTTCCCGGACCGGGACACGAACCCGCGTCCCCTGCATCGGCAGGTGGACTCTCAACCACTGCGCCACCAGGGAAGCCCGAGAATCACATATTTTACTGTGACCTGTACTAGGTGTGATAAAATACCCTTTCCAGTTACCTTGGGGGCTTCTCTATATAGGAAACTATTCTTTTTGTTAAATGCAACTCTCATCTATATTCTGAGAAGCTTTTTGCCCAGTTTATATAAGGTAATCAAAATATCAGAAGAATGGTTTATAGAAGGAAAAATATTCATGCCCTTGTGTAATTTATGCAATGTGTATGCATAAATGTACTTGATGGACTTGCACCAAAATGCTATGTTAGCAAACATAAAGGTTTGGATAGAGACCACAAAGTGATCGAAATGGAGCGAAAATAGTCTCATGCTATATATTGCCTGAACTGCAAGCCTGTAAAAAGGGCATATTGGTGACTAAGGGTGCTTTGATAACAAACTGGATTTTGGTAAGAAATCATGATGTTATATAACGGAAAAAGTGCTGAACCAAGAGATAGATAGGAGATTTCTTTGGACTTCTGGCTCTTAATTTGCAAAGTAAACTAATTAAAGTATTTGTGGTGGGTTTTTAAGCTTTAAAAGTCTGAAATTCATTGAGTTTTGCCTGTTGTGGGGAGGCAGTAAAGCAGAGAGCCTGAAAGCCAAGGGCTCTGCGATGAGACGGGCTTCAAATGCCAGCACCATCACGCACTGACTGGGGTTTTTCCAACACCAGCCACCAATTCTGTGATTCTCCAGACACCAACATTCAACCATTCAATTCCGTTCTGACACTAACGACCTGGAGTTAGCACAGACCCCACAGATTAAAAGCTCTGTTCCACGAGACTGCTCCCCCAGTTCAGAGGCCAGCCACAAGTCTTGGGCCACCTGTACTTCTGACCAACTGGCTATAAATCAGGAGATCCTACGACCCCTTCTTCAGGTTCAGTAATTTGCTAGAACTGCTCACAGCACTCAGGAACACTCTTTACTTACATTTACTGGTTTATTAGAAAGGAAACAACTCAGGAACAGCCAAATAGAAGAGATACACAGGGCAAGGTATGGGGGAGGGGGAACTTCCACACCCTCTCTGAGTGCGCCCTGCTCCGAGCTCTCCGAACATCAAACAACTGTTTTGCAGCTCAGTCTCTAGCCTCCCCTTTCTCTGGAGCCTTTCTCCTTTCTGCGTGGGGCTAAAAGTTCCAATTCTCTAATCACTTGGTGTTTCAGGTGACCAGCCCTAACCTGAGGCTTCTAGGGGCCGCATCCTAACTCACCTTATTAGCATAAACTCAGGTGTGATCAAAAGGGGCTCTTTGCGGAGAACAAAAGGCATTCCTATCACTCAGGAAATCCCAGGGACTTTAGGGGCTCCGTGCCAGGAACTGGGAACAAAGACCAAATATTTATTCTAACCATGTAGCCTTGGCAAGTTTTCTTAACCTGCCATGTCTCAGTTTCCTCAGCTGTAAAATGGGTCTGAAAATAAGAGTACTTCCCTCAAAAAGATGTCATGAGGATTAAATGAGTAAACACATGTAAAGAGCAGTAGGGTAGTAGCTAGTATTCGGTAAGCCCTATGTAAAGTTTAGTTGTCATTATTTAATCTTTTTAATTAGAACTGAAAGATAGAGGGCAAGGTCAACCTGAAAAAGGAAAAAGTCAGAATGACTCAGGAAATGAAGTGCTGTTTATAAATCTAGAAAGTAATTCAAATGAACTGTTAACAAAGTGTTGCCAGATAGCAGCTTTGCCAGGTCTTCATTAATAACTGAGTCACCAGTAGTTAGCACTCTGGTAACTTATATGCAAATAGAAGGTGATAAAGTTAGTGAAAATACTTTGTCCTCTGAAGTATTAAACATGGCTTCTCACTACCTTGTTTATAACAGGCAGGTAGGGCCTGCCAGGGACAAGACAATTTACACCTACATTTTTTCAATTGTGGTTAGAGGGTGGACATTCCCCTGTGGGCTACATGAAATGAAGTATAATGCACAGATCGAAGGAGGTGATGGTCCCATTGTATTCTGCTCTGCAGACCTCTTCCGGACTGCTTTCATCTAATTCTGAGCATCCTGTTTCAATACAAACCTAGAAAAATGAGGTGAGGCCACTAGAGGGCAAACTGATGATGAAGGGTCTGGGGTAGATGGACAAATTAGAGGTGTTTACCTGGAGAATAAATGGTAAGATACATGACAGTAGTCTCCAAACATTAGATTTAGTCTGGAAACCTCCAGAAACCAGCACAATGACCAATGGTAGCTATTTTGTGAAGGTGGTTGTGTTTTTTTTAACTCTTAATGAAAGTATAACGCACATACAGAAAAGTAAACAAATCTTAAATGTACAGCTTGAAGAATTTTCTCAAGAGGAATACACTGAATAACCACCACACAAATCAAGAAACAGAACACTAATACCAAGTCCCCCTTCCACTCATTCTCTCCAAAAGGGTAATGACCTAATTTCTAACACCCAAAATTAGTTTTGCCTGCTTTTGAGCTTTTCATAAGTGGAGCCACACAGCACATGTTGTTCTATGTCTGACTTATTTTGCTCATCATTCCGGCTATGAGGCTCATCCATACTGTTGCAGGTAGCAAAGTTTGTTCATATACATTGTGTGTAGAATTGATATTTTCCGTTCTCCTCTGGATGGGCATTTGGACTAGTTCTAATTTAGGTCTTTTTCAAATAGTGCCGCTGTGAACAATCTCACGTACGTCATTTTCTGCATATACGTATGCATTTCTGTTGGGTAAGTACCTAGGAGTGGAATTTCCGGATCACAGTGCGCATATATTTTCAGCTTTAGCAGCCCGGAGTGATTGTTTACATTTATATTCTTACCATCACTGTATGAGAGTTCCAGTTGCTCCACATTCTCTCTGATGCTTGCCTGTCTTTTTCTTTTACCCACTTTGGTGAGTGTGTAGAGTTACTGCATGTGTTAAGGCCCAAGGCAGAGGCCATCCCAACATATGACTTAACGGTACATTGATTGTTTTGAGTTAAAGTTAGTTAAGAAATGACTGATGCAAGAGGGACATTTTGACCTGAGGCAGGAGATAGCTGGGCCCCAGGCTGAGCAGCTGGAACTTGTCTCCTGTTGACACTTCAAGATGAAGATAACAGCAGAAGCAGAACTCTGATTGAGTAAAAGATAAGGAGACCACATTTTTCTTGGGTCAAGGAGACCTCCCAGACCACATATATGCAGAAAAGATCCTCACGAGTCAGGGAAGGGAAGGGATGCCAGCCCATAATATGTCCTGCCAACCTCCTAGAAACCCTTGCACTGGAATCCATCTTGGCTAAAAGATATGCACAGACATCAGAGAGGGCCCTGAGTCAGACCAAATATGGGCATGGAGCAAGATGATTGGCCAGAGGGAACCCAGAAAACTGCCCCAACATAAGCAATTTAAGCCACCCCAAAAGCGCATGACTCACTCCAAGCCCGCCTGTGTGTTCTTCCACATGTACTTCGCCTCTAATAAACACTTAACCCGCTTCACTGCCTCTGTCTCTTTACTGAATTCTTTCTTCAAAGAAGTCAAGAAGAGAGGTCCTGCTTCAAGCCTGCTGGCCCTCGTGGTCTAGTGGTTAGGATCCCACACTCTTATCACTGTGGGCTGGGTTCAATTCCCAGTCAGGGAACTAAGATTCTGCTTCAAGCCACTGCACCCCATGGCCCCGGAGATCGAACCCACCTCTCTGTCCCCCTGCAAGTAGGAAATAAATCTCTCATGTGAAAGGTGTGTAAGTGAGCAGGACCCTATGGGGCTTTCCTGGAACAGGCTCCTGCCCCCATATCCTCTGCCTGCCTCTTCTTTGTAGAAAAGCCGTAGTCTCCCAGGCCTCCCCTGAGTCACAAAAGCCTGGCTCAAGAATTAATGATTGAAAGAATGTGAACACATAGTGACAAAAACAGCAGTTGGGCCAGGAGAACTGTCATTTTATAGATGCTAAAACCCCCACCAAATGGAAGAAGTTAACTACTCGATGACCATGAGCATGTTGTCCCCAGAGCTACAGGAGTCTGAGGATTGACAATGTTAACCCTTGTGACATGGCCCTGTTACCTCACCATCAGAGAATTGTGCGTGAGGCAAGTCACACAGCCCGCAACTCCCTTCCCTCACCTTGCCTTTAAAAATGCTTCCCTGAAGCCCATCAGGGAGTGTGGGTCTTTTCAGCATGAGCCATCCCCTTCTCCTTGCATGGCCCGGTGATAAACCTTTCTCTGCTCCAAACTCCAACATTTCGGTTTGTTTGGCCTCACTGTGCCTCAGGCACATGAACTTGGGTTCGACAACAGGTGTACTCCTGGCATCTGGAGGTAAAAGGACACCCTATCACCAGAGATAGAGCATTCAGGCCAAGAAGCCTGTACAAACAAAACTTGTTACTTCTTGAATTTACTACCCCAATCCCAAACTCTGTTTAGTTAGATTCTTCACAAATTTCCTGTCAATTTCTCACAAATTTATTGTTTTTATCTAAGAGATATGAAAACTGCCTGCCTTGGCCACTTCTTAGGTTCCATCTCTATGAGACTTCTGTGTGCACGAATTAAAATTTGTGTTTTTCTTCTGTTAATCTGTCTTGTGTCAATTTTATTATTAGTCCAGCCACAAGAACTCAAGACGGATAAAGGGGGAAATATCCCCCTTCCTGATACACAGTAGTTTTAATTTCATTGCCATGATGAGTAATAATTTTGAGCATCTCTTCCTCTGTTCATTGGCCATCTTCCTATCCTCCTTTGCAAAGTGTCTGCACAAGTCTTTCATACATTTTTCTACTGGGTTATCTTTTTCTTATCGATTTCCCTGCACTAGGTGAATGGACTCGATAATAATGCCCATGTATGTATAACATTTTATGGTAAATCAAGTCATTTACACATACTTGACTTCATGTGACGCTTTATACCACCTGGAAAAATAACATTGATGTCTCTGCTCATTTTCTTAAATTCCTCTTTTTAGTTTTAAGTATGGCTTCCCAGGGGTTGCCCTGGGTGGTCAGTGAGTGATTGAGCTAGTAAGGCTTCCACCTTCTGCTGATGGATATGTGTGAGGGGGTGGGGAACACATTCAAAGTTTAGGCCATTAGCAAATCCGCCCCAGCTTTTACTTTTTGTATGTGCAAGGCCTCATGTGTGGCCAAGGATCAGTAGACTATGAGGGCCTGCTAGGTTTCTCATAAGCATGCATGTAGTTTTTTGTCTAAGCAGTTTCCATATCACCAAGAATATGTGGGAGCTTATCAAAGCCCATAATAGCTGTCATGTTCCCCAGATCTTCCTGTGAAATTTCTAGCTGGTCTGTCTGTTGTTTGCTCCAACCAGTATCACAGTCTCAAGCTAGCTGTGATGTTGGCATTCCTTGATTTATTGCCACCAAGATTGCTCTTGTTTTGACAATGTACCAAGCATGGATTATTCCAAATTTGCTGTCAATCAAGTCAACCCCCTGTGGCAGTGAGGCTGCAGGTAGGTCCTTACAACCTACTCTGCCCTGACAGAACCACTGGTCCACGCAGCTGAGGGGGATCTGGAAGCAGCTCAAGGCCAAAATGCCATAGACTCCCACCATTCTCACCAAGGTTTAGTGGATTTTCTTGAATAAATGCAACATTGTAAAGTTGACAGCATCCCTGAACAAATTTATAAACCCAATGCAATCTGAATGAAAATATTACTGGGATAATCAAATGATACTAGTATTGATCTGGGGAAAAAAAAACAAAAACCCGATATGATAGCTCTGAAAAAAAAACTGTAAAGGAGACCAAAGTGGTGAAATCAGCCCTACCAGATAATAAAATGTCAGGAATCCAGACCCTTGCTCTGCCATCAAAAGGGCAGAAAAACTAGAAAAAAATGTTTGCATCTATACGATGAAAGGCTAGTTTCCTTTACATAAAAATAAGAAAAAGATAAACAGCATAATTCAACAATAAGTGATTTTTACTTTTGTTTTTAAACATTGCTTCAATCATCAAAGTGCAACGCTCTCTGGTAGAGAGTTATTCTGGGTTGGGGGCAGGGAAAGACACTGGATGGAGAGGTCATACTTTCCAGTTATTTTCTGGTCACAGAGTAGCAAAATAACCCCAAATTCCAAGTAGAATGAAAGGAGCACATTACTACAGACCCTTTAGAAGTTAAAATAATTATAAGGACATTTTATGAACTACTTTATGTGTTTAAATTAGACAACTTAGATGAAGTGGACAAATTTGTAGAAAAACACAAATTACCAAAACTGACTCAAGAAGAAACAGAACATGTGATTAGACCTAAGTCAGTAAAAATATTAAATTAGCAATAAAAAATAATCTTTCCACAGAGAAAGCCCAGGTGGCATCCCTGGTGAATTCTATCAAACATTTGAGGAAGAAATAAAAACAATCCTTCACAAATCTTTCAGAAAATAAAGGAAGAGGGAATACTCTCCAACTCATTTTATATGGCCGATAATATCTTGATACCAGACCCAGACAACATCACAAGAGACCTAGATGGAAGATACACAACAGACCAAGATCAACACAGTGACAAAAAAAAAAAATTAGCAAATGAAATGCAGCAACGTAATAAAAAAAAAAACCATAAACCATGACCAAGTGGCATTTATCCCAGATATGCAAGGTTAGTTAATATCTGAAAATAAATTAATGTAATACACCATATTAATAGAACAAAAGAACAAAAATCACATGTTCAACTCAACAGGCACAGAAAAAGCATTTGATAAGCTCCAACACCTCTTTATATACAGACTCTCAATAAAACAGGAAGAGAAGGGAACATCCTCACCATGGTAAAGGGCATCTATGAGAAACCTACAGATAACATCATACTTAATGGTTAAAGAATGAGCGTTTTCCCTTAAAACTGGGGAGAAGTCAAGAATGTCTATGCTTTCTAATTCTATTCAATATCATACTTGATATTGCACTAACCAGTGCAGTTAAAGAAAGAAAAAGAAACAACAGGCATCCAAATTGGAAAGAAATAAACTGTCTTTATTTGCAAATGACATGATCCTGAATGTAGGAAATCCTACACAATCTCAAAAAAGAAAAAACAAAAAAACCCTACAAGAACTAATAAGTGAGTTTAGCAAGGTCACAGGATACAAGTTCAATATACAAAAATCAGTCACATTGCTATACATTAACAATGAAAAATCCAAAAATGAATTTGAGAAAACAATTCTGTTTGTAATAGCATTGAAGAGAAACACTTAGGAATAAGTTGAACAAAAGAAGCACAAGTCCTACACACTGAAAACCATAAAATATTGCTTAAAAATTTAAACATGACCTCAGTGGATGGGGAGATAGATCTTCTTCATGGGTTGGAAAACTCATTATTGTTAAGATGGCAGTTCTCCCCAGATTGATCTATAGATACAATGCAATCTCTATCAAAATCTCAGTAGGCATCTTTGTAGAAATTGACAAGATGACCCTAACGATTATATGGAAATTTAAAGAAACTAGAATAGACAAAACAATTTTGGGCAGGAAAAAAAGAGAACAACATTGGATGCCTTACACTACCAACTTCAAGCCTTATTAAAGGCTACAGTGATCATCACTACAGTTTTGTGTTGGTGTAAGGACAGACAAATTAATGGAACAGAGTAGCATGTCTGGAAATGAATCCTTATATTAACGGTCAGTTGATTTTCAACAAAACTTCAATGATAGACTTTTTTTTTCTTTTTTTTGTGGCCAAGACTCCCACTCCCACTTTTCGATTAGAGATTAATGTTGGCCACAGGGAGGCTCGAAAGGATCCAAAGGAGGAGCTAGATTCCCAGAGCTGAGGTTAAGAGTGGATGAATGGGTAGAAAGGTTAAAGAAAAAACCTCTCAGAGATCCTAGCAAACAATTTGCTTAAATACATTTTAAACCTTCAGGGAGAATACCAACTGGCCCTGAAAATATTTCCCTAAAGAGTCTGCAACTCTAAAAACTTCTTTTGCAAATGTGGTGCTTGAAAGCAAAAGTAAATAAATGTTTAACCCCTTTGACCCAAAAATCCCACTCCAGGGAACTGCATGACTCTAAGGAAACAATTCAAATAAATGTTGTATAGAAAAATTTGTAATAGTGACAAATTTGAAATAAACTCAAAGTCTAATGTTTAATAAATTATAGGACAAACAGTAGACTATTATGTAGCCATTTGTAAATGTGATAGGTGAAGAAACATGGCAGAGTATTTACAATGTAAAAATGAGTATCCATATAAAAAAAGCCTTGGAGGGAACTTTTCAAACAAGTAGAAATAATTATAATGCTGAACTTTAGGAATATGAACATGTCGATTTCTTTCTACCTTTCTTTTTTAACCAGTATATGCACACATTTTACATAGTGTCCAAGATTCAGGGTGGAAGGGGACTATACAAGGGCATAAACACATACTTCTGTGTGTACATTCTCTACATCGAGAATTATTAGGGGTCATCTTGGAGGCTGGCTACCACACTACCATCACCCCTAACCTGGGATATTGTGATCACTTCTTAACTGAATCCTTGTTTCTTGTCTCCTTGAAGTCTATTCTCTACATGGTAGCCAGCAAGCCTCTTACATCGTATCACGTTGCTCCTCTGCTCAAAACCCTATAACAGCTTCCTATAGAAGTAAAAGCCAGTCTTTACCCTGGTTCCAAGGCCTTACATCATCTGGCCCCACTACCTTTCCAATTAGTCTTCTACCACTCTCTCCTCACTCTACTCCAGCACAAATGCAAAGCCTCATATGCACTAAGCAGACTTCTGCCCCAAGGCCCTTGCACTGGCTCTTTCTTCTGCCTGGGATGTCTTCCCCCCAGATAGCCACATGGCTGGTTCATTCACATATCAGCTGCTCTAAGAGATCTATTCTGACTATCACATATAAAATAAAATAGCACTCCTGCCACTTCTTGCCTATAGCACTTAACACCTACCTGGTTTCCTCCACTAGGATGTAATCTCCATGAGAGCAAGGGGCTTGCTTTGTTCTTGCTGAAGTCTCAGGATCCAGAATGGTGCTGGCACACGAAAGGCACTCAGTAAACATTTGTTTAATGACTGAATAAGCAGGTTAATGAAAGTGGCTGATGGTCCCAGCTCCGCCTGCAAAAATGCCCTGCTAATATTGTGAATGATATCTGTGAGAGAGAAGAGAAAGGAGGCAAGAGGAAATGGGCATATTGGCAGATGGATGGAAGAAAGTGAAGCTATTAATAAATGAACAAGAAAGGGAGGCATGGAGATAAATAAGGAAAATAACTGTGTGATAGGAAGTAGATCATTCAGATTTGTCAGTCTATGAAATCTCAAAAAGGAACAGTTTAATCTGTAAGAAGGAACTTTCGTGGCATATAATTATGCAAACTCAGTATAAAAGAACAGTTTATCCATGAGTTAAAAGGGATATACAGGCATGCTATAGTTTAAAATAGTAAAGGACTGAGAAAAGCTAGGTTGACGTTTATGAAGCTATGGTGGAAGTTTATCAGGGCGATGCTCTCCGCATGGGATGAATACTTTGGGGCAGCACTTGATGGGTGGACAGGATCTCCTGGATCTTGTCCTGGAAATTCTTCTCTGCTGTCATCCCTGCTTCAAACTCTCGACGTTCCTCCTCCTTCTCCGCTTCACGGGCCTGCTGTTGGGAGCACATTTGCATCTGAAGTTGCTTCCTGTACTCCTGGGCTAAACTGGAGCGTCTAAGGTATCAGAAATGTCAAAGTATAAAACTGTCAAAGTAAGTATTTGGATTTATGTAGACCATTACACTTAAAATGTAATTTTCAAAGTCAAATTAAAATTCCCATTAAAATCAGGGTGAGTGGGGAAGAAATAGATGAAAAATTCAATAATGTGTTTATTACCCAATAATAATTAAGACAACCTTAGAACAAAAATTGATTTTAGCGAGGGAATGTCTCTTCTTCATTCAAAATATTGACTGCTATGTGGAGAGAGCCCTTGGCCTCTCTCCATCCCCTCTTACTCCCCTCCAAGGAAGAAGGTAAAATGGAACAAGTTGTTCTGCCTATTTCTTGTCCTCTTTCTATATCAAAGGGGGCATATTCTCCCTGCAGGGGAGGCCTGCAGTGGTCTGGCACTGCTGGTGACTGGGTGGGTTGCTGGTGACCGGGTGGGTAAGTTTGACTCATTCTGTTCAGTATTAACTAGATGATTTCCTCCATATATAAGCCACAGTTAAAATATATAAGCCACATTTAAAAATTTATAGTGATTTTTTTTTACTGTGGTAAAAAACACATAATGTAAAATTTACCATCTTAACCATTTTTAAGTGTACAGTTCAGTAGTGTTAAGTATATTCACATTGTTGTGAAGCAGATCTCCAGAACTTTTCGTCTTGCAAATCTGAAACTCTATACCCATTAAACAACAACTCTTTTCTGTCCCCTCCCACCAGCCCTCAGTAACCACCATTCTACTTGCTGTCTTTATGAATTTGACTATTCTAGGTACCTCAAGTAAGTGAGATCATACAGCATCTGTCTTTTTGTGACTGGGTTTATTTTACTTAGCACGTCCTCAAGGTTCATCCATGCTGTAGTATCTGACAGGATTTCCTTCCGTTTTAAAGCTGAATAATATTCAACTGTATGTACATACCACACTTTGTTTATCCATTCACCTGTTAATGGATATTTGGGTTATTTCCACCTTGGCTACTGTGAATAGTGCTGCTATGAACACAAGTATACAAACATCCCTTTAAGGTCCTGCTTTCATTTATTTTGGATTTATACCCAGAAGTGGGATTACTGGATCATATGGTATTTCTAATTTTAATTTTTTGAGGAAACTTCATATTGTTTTCCATAGCAGTTTTACCATTTTACAATCTATAAGCCACATTATTAATATAAGACTTTATCAGAAATAGAGATTACAGCATGCATACGCCTCTGTGTGGCAGATTCCATTTTCCAAAGACTGCCACAGTGATATCGCCCCCTCCCATATGCTCTTCTGCAATGTGAACCTCTACTCCCCTATCAAGAGGTGGAGCTTATTTCTCCATCCCACTGAATCTAGATGGGCCCTGTGGCTGCTTTTTTTTTTTTTTTTTTTTTTGTGGTACGTGGGCCTCTCACTGCCGTGGCCTCCCGTTACGGAGCACAGGCTCCGGATGCGCAGGCCCAGCGGCCATGGCTCACGGGCCCAGCCGCTCTGCGGCATGTGGGATCTTCCCGGACCAGGGCACGAACCCGTGTCCCCTGCATCGACAGGCGGACTCCCAACCACTGCGCCACCTGGGAAGCCCTGTGTGGCTGCTTTTTATGGCCAATAGAATATGACAGAAGTGATGCTATAGCAGTCCTAGATGTAGTCCTTAATTGGCCTGGCAGCTTACTCTTCCTGTCTCTTGGAATGCTTGATGTTGGAACTATCCCTCTCAAAACCAGCTACCACACTGTAAGAACCCCAAGCCACACGGAGAGGCCACATGTACGTGTTCCGGCTGGTAATACCAGATGAGATCCCCAGGCACAGTCAGTACATGCTACAAGCTATATGAATAGGTATCTTAGGTGTGCATTCCAGCTGAGCCTTCACATGAATGTAGCCCCAGCCAGCATCTGACTTGAACCACATGAGAGACCCCAAGCAAGAACCGCCCAGCTGAGCCTTGTCAACCACAGAATCATGAGACATAATCATAACTCACTTTAAACCACAAATTTGGGAGTGAGTTGTTATACACCAGTAGGTAACTGTAATACCTTCTGCTCACACTACTTTTCTTATTTCTCAGTTGATTCAAAAGTTGGGCAGGGGCTTAGGACCTGCACAGAAGGGGAGAGGCAGCACGTTGAAAGGAGGGCCTCTGGAGTGTGGAGGTCCAGAAGTTTGGAGATGGAGAAACTGAGGCCTGGAGAATAAAATAGGCTGCCCAAGTTTGCACAGCTGCTGTGTGGCTAACAGGGTCCTGGTGCTCCTGCCGGGTGTTCGGCCTGAACCTCTGAGGTGGGAGAGCCAAGTTCAGGACATTGGTCCACCAGAGACCTCCCGGCCCCACGTAATATCAATTGGCGAGAGCTCTCCCAGAGATCTCCATCTCAACGCTAAGACCCAGCTCCACTCAATGACCAGCAACCTCAAGGGCTGGACACCCAATGCCAAACAACTAGCAAGACAGAACACAACCCCACCCATTAGTAGAGAGGCTGCCTAAAATCATAATAAGGTTACAAACACCCCAAAACACACCATCGGATGCAGTCCTGCCCACCAGAAAGACAAGATCCAGCCTCATCAACCAGAACACAGACACCAACCCCTCCACCAGGAGGCCTACAACCCACTGAACCAACCTTAGGCACTGCGGACAGACACCAAAAACAATGGGAACTACGAACCTGCAGCCTGTGAAAAGGAGACCCCAAACACAGTAAGTTAAGCAAAATGAGAAGACAGAGAAATACACAGCAGATGAAGGAGCAAGGAAAAAACCCACCCGACCAAAACAATGAAGAGAAAATAGGCAGTCTACCTGAAAAAGAATTCAGAGTAATGATAATAAAGATGATCCAAAATCTTGGAAATAGAAGGAGAAAATAAAAGTAACATTTAAGAAGGACCTAGAAGAAATAAAGACCAAACAAACAATGATGAACAACACAATAAATGAAATTAAAAATACTCTAGAAGGGATCAATAGCACAATAACTGAGGCAGAAGAACGGATAAGTGACCTGGAAGATAAAATACTGGAAATAACTACTGCAGAGCAGAATAAAGAAAAAAGAATGAAAAGAATTGAGGACAGTCTCAGAGATCTCTGGGACAACATTAAATGCACCAACATTTGTATTATAGGGGTCCCAGAAGAAGAAGACAAAAAGAAAGGGACTGAGAAAATATTTGAAGAGATTATAGTTGAAAACTTCCCTAACATGGGAAAGGAAATAGCCAATCAAGTCCAGGAAGCACAGAGAGTCCTATACAGGATAAATCCAAGGAGAAACATGCCAAGACACATATTAATCAAACTATCAAAAATTAAATACAAAGAAAAAATATTAAAAGCAGCAAGGGAAAAGTAACAAATAACATACAAGGGAATCCCCATAAGGTTAACACCTGATCTTTCAGCAGAAACTCTGCAAGCCAGAAGGGAGTGGCAGGACGTATTTAAAGTGATGAAAGGGAAAAACCTACAACCAAGATTACTCTATCCAGCAAAGATCTCATTCAGATTCGACAGAGAAAATAAAACCTTTACAGACAAGAAAAACCTAAGAGAATTCAGCACCACCAAACCAGCTTTACAACAAATACTAAAGGAACTTCCCTAGGCAGAAAACACAAGAGAAGGA
The DNA here is from genome assembly GCF_005190385.1 of Monodon monoceros. Taxonomy (NCBI): domain Eukaryota; kingdom Metazoa; phylum Chordata; class Mammalia; order Artiodactyla; family Monodontidae; genus Monodon; species Monodon monoceros. The sequence continues at coordinate 363,587 of NW_021699185.1, forward strand.
AAAGACCTACAATAACAAACCCAAAACAATTAGCAAAATGGTAATAGGAACATACATATCGATAACTACCTAAAATGTAAATGTATTAAATGCTCCAACCAAAAGACATAGATTGGCTGAATGGATACAGAAACAAGACCCATATGCTGTCTACAAGAGACCCACTTCAGACCTAGGGACACATACAGAATGAAAGTGAGGGGATGGAAAAAGATATTCCATGAAAATGAAAATCAAAAGAAAGCTGGATTAGCAAGTCTTATTATCAGAAAATATAGACTTTAAAATAAAGACTATTACAAGAGGCAAAGAAGGACACTACATAATGATTAAGGGATCAAACCAAGAAGAAGATATAACAATTTTAAGTATTTATGTACCCAACATAGGAGCACCTCAATACATAAGGCAAATACTAACAGCCATAAAAGGGGAAATCGACAGTAACACAAGCAAAGTAGGTGACTTTAACACCCCACTTTCACTAATGGACAGATCATCCAAAATGAAAATAAATAAGGAAACACAAGCATGAAATGATACATTAAACAAGATGGACTTAATTGATATTTATACGACACTCCATCCAAAAACAACAGAATACACTTTCTTCTCAAGTGCTCATGGAACATTATCTAGGACAGATCATATCTTGGGACACAAATCAGCTTTGGTAAATTAAAAAAATTGAAATCTTATCAAGAATCTTTTCTGACCACACACTATGAGACTAGATATCAATTACAGGAAAAAATCTGTAAAAGATACAAACACATGGAGACCAAACAATACACTACTTAATAACCAAGAGATCACTGAAGAAATCAAAGAGGTAATCAAAAAATACCTAGAGACAAATGACAATGAAAACACGATGACCCAAAACCTATGGGATGCAGCAAAAGCAGCTCTAAGAGGGAAGTTTAGAGCAATACAATCCTACCTCAAGAAACAAGAAACATCTCAAATAAACAACATAAACTTACACCTAAAACAATCAGAGAAAAAAGAACAAAAAAAACCCAAAGGTAGCAGAAGGAAAGAAATCATAAACGTCAGATCAGAAATAAATGAAAAAGAAATGAAGGAAACAATAGCAAAGATCAATAAAACTAAAAGCTGGTTCTTTGAGAAGATAAAGAAAATTGATAAACCATTAGCCAGACTCATCAAGATAAAAAGGGAGAAGACTCAAATCAACAGAATTAGAAACGAAAAAGGAGAAGTAACAACTGACACTGCAGAAATACAAAGGATCATGAGAGATTACTACAAGCAACTATATGCCAATAAAATGGACAACCTGGAAGAAATGGACACATTCGTAGAAAAGCACAACCTTTGGAGACTGAACCAGGAAGAAATAGAAAATATGAACAGACCAAACACAAGCACTGAAATTGAAACTGTGATTAAAAATCTTCCAACAAACAAAAGTCCAGGACCAGATGGCTCCACAGGCAAATTCTATCAAACATTTAGAGAAGAGCTAACACCTATCCTTCTCAAACTCTTCCAAATATAGCAGAGGGAGGAACACTCCCATACTTATTCTAAGGGCCACCATCACCCTGATACCAAAACTAGACAAAGATGTCACAAAGAAAGAAAACTACAGGCCAATATCACTGATGAACATAGATGCAAAAATCCTCAACAAAATACTAGTAAACAGAATCCAACAGCACATTAAAAGGATCATACATCATGATCAAGTGGGGCCTATCCCAGGAATGCAAGGATTCTTCAATATACGCAAATCAATCAATGTGATACACCATATTAACAAACTGAAGGAGAAAATTCATATGATCCTCTCAGTAGATGCAGAATAAGCTTTTGACAAAATCCAACACCCATTTATGATAAAAACCCTCCAGAAACTAGGCATAGAGGGAACTTACCTCAACATAATAAAGGTCATATATGACAAACCCACAGCCAACACAGTTCTCAATGGTGAAAAACTGAAAGCATTTCCTCCAAGATCAGGAAGAAGACAAGTTTGTCCACTCTCACCACTATTATTCAACATTGTTTTGGAAGTTTTAGCCACAGCAATCAGAGAAGAAAAAGAAATAAAAGGAATCCAAATCGGAAAAGAAGTAAAGCTGTCACTGTTTGCAGATGACATGATACTATACATAGAGAATCCTAAAGATGCTACCAGAAAACTACTAGCGCTAATTAATGAATTTGGTAAAGCAGCAGGATACAAAATTAATGCACAGAAATCTCTTGCAATCCTATACACTAGTGATGAAAAAGCAGAAAGAGAAATTAAGGAAACACTCCCATTTACCACTGCAACAAAAGAATAAAATATCTAGGAATAAACCTACCTAAGGAGACAAAAGACCTGTATACAGAAAACTATAAGACACTGATGAAAGAAATTAAAGATGATACAAACAGGTGGAGAGATATACCATGTTCTTGGATTGGAAGAATCAATATTGTGCAAATGACTCTACTACCCAAAGCAATCTACAGATTCAATGCAATCCCTATCAAAGTACCACTGACATTTTCACAGAACTAGAACAAAATATTTCACAATTTGTATGGAAACACGAAAGACCCCAAATAGCCAAAGCAATCTTGTAAAGAAAAATGGAGCTGGAGGAATCAGGCTCCCTGACTTCAGACTATACTACAAAGCTACAGTAATCAAGACAATATGGTACTGGCAAAAAAACAGAAATATAGATCAATGGAACAGGATGGAAAGCCCAGAGATAAACACATGCACATATGGTCACCTTATTTTTGATAAAGGAGGCAAGAATATACAGTGGAGAAAAGACAGCCTCTTCAAGAAGTGGTGCTGGGAAATCTAGACAGCTACATGTAAAAGAATGAAATTAGAACACTCCCTAACACTATCCACAAAAATAAACTCAAAATGGATTAAAGATCTCAATGTAAGGGCAGACACTGTAAAACTCTTAGAGGAAAACATAGGCAGAACACTCTAGGACATAAATCACAGCAAGATCCTTTTTGACCCACCTCCTAGAGACATGGAAATAGAAACAAAAATAAACAAATGGGACCTAATGAAACTTAAAAGCTTTTGCACAGCAAACGAAAACATAAACAAGACAAAAGGACAGCCCTCACAATGGGAGAAAATATTTGCAAATGAAGTAACTGACAAAAGATTAACCTCTAAAATTTACAAGCAGCTCATGCAACTCAATATCAAAGAAACAAACAACCCAATCCAAAAATGGGCAGAAGACCTAAATAGACCTTTCTCCAAAGAAGATATACAGATTGCCAACAAACACATGAAAGGATGCTCAACATCACTAATTATTAGAGACATGCAAACCAAAACTACAATGAGGTATCACCTCACACCAGTCAGAATGGCCATCATCAAAAAATCTACAAACAATAAATGCTGGAGAATGTGTGGAGAAAAGGGAACCCTCTTGCACTGTTGGTGGGAATGTAAATTGATACAGCCACTATGGAGAACAGTATGGAGGTTCCTTAAAAAACTAAAAATAGAACTACCATATGACCCAGCAATCCCACTACTGGGTATATACACTGAGAAAACCATAATTCAAAAAGAGTCATGTACCAAAATGTTCACTGCAACTCTATTTACAATAGCCAGGACATGGAAGCAACCTCAGTGTCCATCGACAGATGAATGGATAAAGAAGATGTGGCACATATATACAATGGAATATTACTCAGCCATAAAAAGAAAAGAAATTGAGTTATTTGTAGTGAGGTGGATGGACCTAGAGTCTGTCATACAGAGTGAAGTAAGTCAGAAAGAGAAAGACAAATACCTTATGCTAACACATATATATGGAATCTAAGAAAAAAATGTCATGAAGAACCTAGGGATAACACAGGAATAAAGACACAGACCTACTAGAGAATGGACTTGAGGATATGGGGAGGGGGAAGGGTAAGCTGTGACAAAGCGAGAGATAGGCATGGACATATATACACTACCAAATGTAAGGTAGATAGCTAGTGGGAAGCAGCCGCATAGCACAGGGAGATCAGCTCGGTGCTTTGTGAGTGCCTGGAGGGGTGGGGTAGGGAGGGTGGGAGGGAGGGAGATGCAAGAGCGAAGATATATGGGAACATATGTATATGTATAACTGATTCACTTCGTTATAAAGCAGAAACTAACACACCATTGTAAAGCAATTATACTCCAATAAAGATGTAAAAAAAAAAACAAATACCATATGCTAACACAAGATATGGAATCTAAAAAAAAAAAAGGGGGGTTTCTGAAGAACCTAGGGGCAGGACAGGAATAAAGACACAGACGTAGAGAATGGACTTGAGGACACAGGGAGGGGGAAGGGTAAGCTGGGATGAAGTAAGAGAGTGGACTGGACATATATACGCTAGCAAATGTAAAATAGATAGCTAGTGGGAAGCAGCCGCATAGCACAGGGAGATCAGCTCCGTGCTTTGTGACCACCTAGAGGGGTGGGATAGGGAGGGTGGGAGGGAGACGCAAGAGGGAGGAGATATGGGGATGTGTGTTTATGTATAGCTGGTTCACTTTGTTATACAGCAGAAACTAACACACCATTGTAACGCGATTATACTCCAATAAAGGTGTTAAAAAAAAACAGGGCACTGGGTTAAATTTGAATTTCAGATTTAAAAATATATATTTACATATATTATAAATATATTTAATATTTTATAAACCTAAATAAATACATTCTGAAGCAAAACTGAAAAAAGAGAAAATAGACTCATGTACCACAATGTTCATTGCAGCACTATTTGCAATAGCCAGGACATGGAAGCAACCTAAGTGTCCATCGACAGATGAATGGATAAAGAAGTTGTGGCACATATATACAATGGAATATTACTCAGCCATAAAAAGAAACGAAATTGAGTTATTTGTAGTGACGTGGATGGACCCAGAGTCTGTCATACAGAGTGAAGTAGAACCTAGGGGCAGGACAGGAATAAAGATGCAGACGTAGATAATGGACTTGAGGACACGGGGAGGGGGAAGGGTAAGCTGGGATGAAGTGAGAGAGTGGCATGGACATACATACACTACGAAATGTAAAACAGGTAGTGGGAAGCAACTGCATAGCACAGGGAGATCAGCTAGGTGCTCTGTGAGCATCTAGAGGGGTGGGATAGGGAGGGTGGGGGGGAGACACAAGAGGGAGGGGATGTGGGGATATATGTATACGTAGAGCGGATTCACTTTATGATATAGCAGAAAGTAACACACCATTGGAAAGCAATTATACTCCAATAAAGATGTTAAAATAAGAAAAAAATAAAAGTTGGGCAGGGAAGAGAGTTGTTATTCATTAAATTCCCTTCACATCTCCAACAACAGACTTTTCAAAAGTGAGAAGGAAGGACCTCCAGAGTAGAACAAGTAGAGGAAGTCAGTAGGGTCGGCCAGATATTGTTGGTAGTGCCCCCAAAGTAACAATAGGCTCAGGTATATAAACCATACTCTTCCTATAAAGAAGAGAGCTTATTTCTATGCACCAAATATGGGTGAGCCGGGGAATAGGCCCTAGGGACAGGGAGGGTGACCAGTAATTAGAGGAGCCAGGTCCTCTTTCTCCACCACACTGGTCACCTGAATTGGGTGTCATAGTCATCAGTGGGAAGGGACTGCTATGATCTGTGAAAGGCTGCAAGGAGGCATCAGCCAATTTTCTCTACCTGAGCCTGATTATGGTGATCAGAGGGACACTTGCCTGAGGAGGGAAGTGGTACATCTCAAAGCACCCAGAGCACTTCAGTTTTCCAGCTCAGCAAGGCTACAAAAAATCTTCCTGGGACATTTGCATGGAATCATAACCCCATAAGCCATTTCTGTTAATCTAACTAATTAGGTCATGCTGTATTTCCGGGTTTATTTCATGGGGATAAAAACTTATTTCATTATGATTTAGGGTTGGTGCCTGCTTTATAAAAAATGTTTCTAATTTGTTTTATTTTTTAAGATGTTTATCTAGTTTAATACCTAATGTGTATAATCAGAATTACACAATGTACAGAATTTAATTTTACCAAAATGGTTGTTGCTTATTTTTATATGAAATTTTATAAACTGAATTGAGCTTTTAGGACAAACATAAGACTGATGTAAAATAACATCAATAATACATGAATTATGGCACATTGTCCTCTATGCTAAAAATCTCCTATTTTTGGTTAGTTAGTAATAATAAAGAAAACAAAATCATACCTTGTAAAATCCTCCCTCTCTTCACGGTTAAGCTCTTTAAGACCTTCATTTATGCGTTCCTGTTCCATAGCACGTTCTTCCTGTTCTTTTGCTTTGCGTTGCACTAAGAAAGACAAAAGTAATTTTTGCTGAATGACTTTTTCAGAAAAGCCTTGCTGACATCTTTCGGGGCATCGATGCCATATTGTCTTTAGAAAGGCAGAGCTTAGAATCACTGGGCTGGATCTTAGCTTAATAAGGTAGAAGTAGTCATCTCCTTTAAGGAAAGAATAGGGTTTAGATTCATATGTGCTGCAATCTACAGAGATTTTCTCTTAATCATTTGTCATTGAAATCTATGACCAGCCTTTTTCATACCAGATTACCACTGTTTGAACACTTCTCACCTTTCTCTTCTTGAGGACAAACAGTTCTATTGCCATTTATATTAACAGGCGACTTTATTTATTACAAAATAAGTATTGGAAAAACAGTATGTAAGTCTCTTATAAATTAAATAAGGAAAACTTAAACAACCCAGTAGGTAAAAAAATGACAAAGAGAGCAGAGTTCACAAAAGAATAAATAAAACCAGGCAATATACATCTAAAATGTACATATCTTTGGTCCCAAATCCATTTACAGGAATTTATCTTAATCATATATGAGCCAAAAAACCTATGTACAGAGACAGTAACCTCCAATGCTAACACAGGAGGAAAAAGATTCAAAACAAGCTGAAGGTCCATTAGCTGTGTTTAGGTAAAATAAATTATGGTCCATTTTTATAATGGATTTCTAGGCAGCATTACAAATCTTACAATTGAAGAAAAATAACCTGGAAAAATGTTAATGATAAGTGGGAAATGCAGGCTGTAAAAAAATATATACAACAAGATCCTAATTTGTGAGGGGAAATGACATATATAATAAAAAATACTCGAAGGAAATACAGGAAGTTGTGAACAGTAGCTATTCCTGGGTGGTGCATTATGGTTGATTTTATTTCCTTGTTTATAAATAGTTCCAAATACTTAAATTTTCCATGTTTTCTCAATATATTCTAAAACATTTATCATGGGACAATACAGAAATCATTTTATCATAGAAGCTTTCTTTTCATTTCTTAAAACTCCATCTAATACTGGCTTAACAATTTTCAACTGCCATTATAATTCCTGGAGTGGAGAATTAATCAGTGGAACCAAGATGAGCTTTCTCTTGCAAAGACAGCTAGTGTGAAGTCCATAGTACCCTACTAGTAAATGTTTACATCTGGGTATAGAAATCCTCTCAACAAATATTTCCTTCTGTGACCAAGCACTGAAGCTGAGGGAATTCAGTGGTATGCTAAGAGATGTGAACAAGCAATGGTGAGAACCCCAGAAAGAAGATTTATTATGAATAGAGGAACACAGAGGGCCTCTCAAGGAATGAGATATTTGAGCTGGCCTTGAAGGATGTCCAGGATTTCTCAAGATCAAAAGTATCATAGGGAGAGAAAACTACCCAAGCAAAGGCATGCAGGTATGGACGTATGGAGACACCTGCAGAAAGATATTCAAGTATTCAATTAGGTAAGGTCCCTGCAAAGCAGCGATCTTGCCTTAATCCTTTTTACATTCTTCATAGTATTTCACACATAATACTTATTTAATAAATATTTTGGTTGCTACTTAAATTGAATTAAGGCCCAAATATAATATAATTATAATTCATTTCCTTACACTTTTCTTGAACTTGCAGTTTTCTTGCATACATGACCTCATTCAAAAGTTGTTTTCTTGCCTCCTTTTCAAGTCTCAGCTCCTTGTCCTTCTCAGCAAACTTCTTTTCCTTCTCTTTCTCTAACATTCTGTCCAGTTCTTTCTCCTGAGCTTTTTCTTCCTCACGCCGCTGTGCCAAGTACTGATGATATATCTTCTGTTCTCTTATCATATCTTCCTACATAACATAAAAATTACCTCATGTTGTTAAAACTTTTAGGTGCAATAACGATATAGAGGATAAGTTTTAAAATAATCTTTTAGAGCTACAATTCCAATATTTCAGAATTACATACTGAAACATTTACAGATATTGTAAAATATTATTTCTAGGGTTTACTTAAAAATGTTCGGGGTGGGGCTTCCCTGGTGGCGCAGTGGTTAAGAATCCGCCTGCCAATGCAGGGGACATGGGTTCGATTCCTGGTCCGGGAAGATCCCACATGTCATGGAGCAACTAAGCCCATGCGCCACAGATATGGAGCCTGTGCTCTAGAGCCTGCAAGCCACAACTACTGAGCCCACATGCCACAACTACTGAAGCCCACGCACCTAGAGCCTGTGCTCCGCAACGAGAAGCCACTGCAATGAGAAACTCGCACGCCACAACGAAGAGTAGCCCCCGCTTGCTGCAACTAGAGAAAGCCCACGTGCAGCAACGAAGACCCAATGCAGCCAAAAATAAATAAATAAATTTATTTTTTAAAAAATTCGGGTGACAGTGGAAAATGGGTGGGAGGGACAGATGAAACAAGAAGAGCTATTGGTTGATGGTTGTTGAAGTTAGGAAATTGACGCATGGGGGTTCATTGTACTATTCTTTGCAACTGTTTGAAATGTTTTATAACACATTTTTGAACAGTTCAAATAGTAATTCAAATACTTTCTCAAATTGTTTCTCAAAGAAGTTCCCAAATAATTTTCAATTATACAACTTTATTTTAATTTAGGTAGATGAAATATCAACCTGATAAAATAAGTCACTACTATTATTACAGCACTGTCTCTGACTAGAAGATGAGTTAGTTGATAATTTACAACAGCAAATGTCAATCTTAGCTACACTTTGAAATCACCTGGGGAGCTTTAAAAAGTACTAAGTCTCACCCCTCGAGATTCCTATCTAATGAATAGCTTTTAAGTTCCCCAGGTGATTTGACTGTGCAGCTAAGGCTGTGAACTAGGCTTTATAACACAGGTAATTTCAGTTGCCTTCTGTCTTTCATGGTATTATATTTGTGCTGTTTGATCCAATCTGTGATCTCTTTTGAGAATATCACAGATTTGAGGTAGAACTAGCAAGATCTGAGGGTGTAGCTGCACCCTCAGAATGGCTTGTATACATAGTTTCATACTTCGGGGAATAATTTAACAAAAGAAGTGCAAACCTTATACTCTGAAAACTAAGAAGCATTACTGAAAAAAATTAAAGAAGACCTAAATAAATGGAAAGTATCCGATGTTCATGGATCAGAAGACAATATTGTTAAAATGGCAATTATCCCCAAATTGGTCTATAAGTTCAAAATAATCCCTATCAAAATCCCAGTTGGTTTCTTTGCAGAAATTGACAAGCTGATCCTAAATTCAAATGGAAATTCAAGGGAGCTGGAATAGCCAAAACAATTTGAAAATGAAGAACAAAGTTGGAAAATTCACATTTCCTGATTTCAAACTTACTACAAATCTATAGTGATCAAGACATGATATTGGCCTAGGAATGGATATATAGATTAATGGAATAGAACTGAGAGTCCAAAATAAACCCTCACATTTACTGTCAATTGATTTTTGACATAGTGCCAAGACAATTCAATAGAGGAAAAATAGTCTCTTCAACAAATGGTGCTGGGACAACTGGATATCCACATGCAAAAGAATGAAGTTAGGCCTCTACCTCATACCATATACAAAAGTTAACTCAAAATGGATCAAAGGCAGGTACTTCTCTGGCAGTCCAGTGGTTAAGACTTCACCTTCCCATGCAGGGGGTGTGGGTTCAATCCCTGGTCAGGGAGCTAAGATCCCACATGCCTCGCGGCCCAAAAACCAAAACATAAAACAGAAATAATATTATAACAAATTCAATAAAGACTTTAAAAATGCTCCACATCAAAAAAATCTTTAAAAAAAATGGATCAAAGGCCTAAATGTAAGAGCTAAAACTATAAAACTTTAAGAAGAAAACAGGACATCTTCATGACCTTGGTGTAATAAGAGTGTTTTAGATATGACACCAAAAAGCACAAGCAACGACAGAAAATATAGATAAATTTTACTTCATCAAAATTTAAAACTCTTGTACTTCAAGGGACACCATCAAGAGTGAAAAGGCAACCCACAGAATGAGAAAAATATTTACAGATCACTTACGTGATAAGGGATTTGTGTCTAGAACATAAAAAGAGCTCCTACAACTCAATAATAAAAAGACAACCCAGTTAAAAACTGGGCAAATAACTTGAATATACTTCTTAAGACTTCAGTAGCCTTTAGATAGATTACTCCAAGGAAGATATATAAATGGCCAATATGCACAGAAAAAGAGGCTCAACGTTTTTACTCATTAGGGAAATGCAAATGAAAACCACAGTAACATACTACTTTAGACAAACTAGGATGTTTAAAATAAAAAAGACAGACAATAACAAATGTTAACAAGCATGGGGAAAAATCAGAACCCTCCTAAGTATGTGAGAATGTAAAACAGTGAAGCCACTTTGAAAAACAATTTGGTGATCACTCACAAGCTTAAACATAGAGTCAGTAATTCTACTCCTAGGTATATGCCCAAGAGAAACAAAAATATATGTCCAAACAAAAATTCACATATGAATGTTCACATAAGCATTATTCATAATAGCAAAAAAGTAGAAACAACTCAAATGCCCATCAACTGACAAATGTATGAACAAAATGTGGTATATCCATACACTGACATATTATTCAGCCGTATAAAGGCGTAAACTACTCATACAGGTTACAACATGGATAAGCCTTGAAAACATTATGCTGAGTGAAAGAAGCCAGTCAGAAGATCCCATAATATATGATTTCATTCATATGAAAGTCCAGAATAGGGAATCAATAGAGACAGACTATTAGTAGTTGCTTAGGATTGGGGGTGGAGGGAGGGGAAGAGGGAAAGTGGGATAATAAAAATGTTCTAAAATCAACTGTGGTGATGGTTGCACTAAAATCCATTGAAATGTACACTTTAAATGGGTGAATTGTATGTTTTATGAATGATACCGTAATGAAGCTGTTAAGAATTTAAGAAAAAAATATCCAATTGAGAAGAAAAAGCTCAATATCAAAAATAGTAAGAAAGAAAGAAAGAGAAAGAAAGAAAGGGAAAAATCAAATAAGCAATCCAGTTAGAAAATGGGCAAAAGATATCAGAAGACATTTGGTTGAAGAGGATATACAGATGGCAAATAAGCACATTAAAAGTTGGTCAACATCATTAGCTATTTTGGAAATGCAAATTGAAAACACAATGAGATTGGCTGGAGGCTCAGTGTGGACTGCTCTGAGTTAAAAACTCTAAGGGGACCCAATCATCCAGGGGGACCCCACACGTTTGTGAGTTTTACCTCCTGTAAACTCACAAAACCTTACCTCAGGTTCTACAGTAAATATCAGAGAAAAATCCCCTCATGCTTATGGCAAGGGGAGGGGAAAATGAACCATTCTGAAATACACCAGAGCATTCTATTCTTCTTAATAAGGTTTGGCCTCAGGAGAAAGTATTTAACCAGAGTCTAACCTGCTGGGGTTTTATCAGAGCCTCACTGACCTGGGGGAAGGGAAATACCCAACTCTGGGCAACCTCTAGCCTTCCATGTGGGAAAAGGGAAACACCATAATTGAGGCTTCCAATGACCAGGGAGAGTCCAAACCCAAAGGCACTAGCCCTAAAGGTATAGAAAGAGAATCCCTTCCCCTGTTTACTTGGATTTTTAACGCTTGGCACTGAGATCACCCTTCTACTGCGGTTATTACCACAAAGGTTCAAAGCCAATGGAAAACACTAGATGAGGCCTGACTCCCTCTCTGTAAGACTGGTATGGGTCAATGGATCTATCACTTCTTTGAACAGAGCAACCCAGATGACCTAGATTTCACCTCCAATCCTGAAGAGGCCCTAATTGACCCCAGATCCAGATAATTCTTCTTACAGGGAGTCCCCCCCACAAATTACAAGGCCATGTTCCTCCACTTTGTGAGGGGTTCAACCTGGCAGAGGCTCGGCACGGCCACTGAGGCCTCACTGTTAAAATGGAAATAGCACCTTCAGAAAAGGGCTAAATCTGATATCAAGGGTCTTTCCAAATTACAGGAAAGTGGTTTCCCCATGCCCAGCCCCTTGCTCACTGACATTGAGGTGCAACTAGTGGCACCCTCATGCCAGCCCATCTAGTAGTTTGGGGAGGCCCTTCCTTGCAAACAAAATCTGACATGGAAAGGGAGTTGGTATTCTTCACCATTGGCAGCACCACCATTGTACACATAGGCCATGGCACATCCCTAGTATAGGACAGCTTTCTTGACTCGGTCCAACTGGCAGAGTTAGAGGCAGTGTACCTTGATCTACGACAGATCATAAAAATGAGATTTCTAAGGGCACATACTTTTCCCTCACTCCTGGGAGGTAGCCAATGGATTCACAGTCTAGTCTGGACAATGGCAAAAGGATAATTTCATGATTCAGGGAAAGCCCATCTGGGGTGCCTCCATTTGGAAAGAAATAGCCAACTCACACATGCCGATTAGGGTCATTCGTCTCTGCACACACACACACAGCAAACACCAGAAGCATATAGTAACATTACAGACTCATCTAAATTACATGTATGAGCCCCCTCCCGGAGTACCAAAAGCGAGCCTGGACACAACTATTCCTCAGTGCCATACTCACTAGCAGAGTGGGCCCATATTATATCAGGCCATAGGGGAGTGACAGCACTTACTGACTGGGCATACAGGTGTATGCCCTTTACTCCAGCTCTAGCCAAAGTGGTGGTAGATAATTGCTTCCTTTGCTCCCGAACAAAACTCTGGAAAGCTGCTTGGTGGGGACACATGCCCCAAGCGACAGACTCTACTTCAGATGGCATATGGAGTTTATCAGGCTGCTGTTGCCCTCCACAAGATCTAATAGGTATGCAAACACCATCATCCATACCTTCAGTGGATGTCTGCTGGCTGCTTCCCATTATGTGACCTCCTTCTTAATCAAGTATGTGCTCATCCCCTTTGCCCCACCAAGAGTAGATTCAGATCAAGGTACCCATTTCACCTCCCAAGTTGTTCCGTCATGGGCTCTAGAATACGGAATCTTGTGGAATTCTACTTAGCTTACCAGCCTCAAGCAGCTGGACTTACAGAAAGACACAATGGCCTATGCATAGATATACTCCTCAAGCTCTTATACACTGTGTTGTCCCCCAAATGGACAGAAATTTGGCCCCAGGCTCTAATACTACTTAATTCCCAGCTTCATGTCTCTAAACACCACCACACGTACTACCAGTCTCCTCCAAAGACTCCCCTGTTAGTACTAAAAGGGAACCCCCAATCCTTTGACATTAGAGAGGATGCCACTCACATCCACTCACCAGGTGAATACTCCCCTTACCATTCTGATTATTCCATTGTCTCTCTGCCTTCCACACGCTGGCAACCCAGTCAAGGGAAGATTGTGCAATATGATCCTCTTATAATTGAAAGCCTGAGAGGACAAATTCCTACCAAATTCCTTAGAATCATGATTATACAGATTTTATTGACCCAGAAGATGACTCAGTATCAGTCACGAATCTAGGGCCACCAGCTACGACTCATTATTTGGGTTACAAAGGCTGGTTAATTAAAACAAATTCATCACAAATTTTGCTGGAGATTGAAATTATAGCTCCAGGACCCACTAGCTGAACTGTGTGGATCTCAGAGAGAGGAAAAGTGGCCCTCAACCTAGTGGTTGTCAACCACATTAGGAAATGAAATCCAAAAAGGACCCTGGGATCTAGCAGCCTCTATCAGCAGATGTGGGCTGGGTCCCTACCTAACTTTAGATGAAGAGGTAAATGAGCTCATGCTCCAAAGCAACTATACCCCACCTTTGGTCAGTATCCAGATTGCTGGCCCCAAAGGAGGCCTCTGCAAGTCAGTCAAATGTAAATGATCTTAGATGTGCCTATTACTCTTACTGTGTACAGCATGGGTAATAGGATTACCAGTAGACCCCTCAGGCCTAACCATGTCTCAGGAGATACGCTGGAACAAAACCAGCCAGGGGCGCAACTGGATAGCAGAGCACCCGGCGCTGGCAGGCCCTGTTAGAAGAGTTTCTGCCAGTTTGCCAGCAGGCATGGATTCTGACCCAGAGTTCACCTCCCTCTACATTAAATGGTGCCAGTAGAAGCGATGCTTAAGTGAGTCACTCCCTTTTAGACCATGCCTCAAATTATATCCCAGGCAGAACGGCCATCTCAATGTAACCAAATCAGACTCCTCTGGCTGGCAAGTTCATGCTCTAATGATCTTACTATAGTTTTAATGGGGTGATCTCTGGATTACAAAGCTGCCATCCACAAAATGTCCCTAGGACTAGCCTATCATTGTGCCCAGAATCTATACACATTGTGGTTAGAGTCCCCACAAAGCTTGGTCATGGACACCAAGTGTTCCTTTGCAAGGTATGCCCCTGATGACCCCATGGAGTTCACTGAATCTGCTCAACTAGTAGTAGAGCGCATACTTGTAGTTTCGTCCTGAGTCAGGCCTCTAGCATTTATACTCAGAACTTAACACCAACCAGCCATTCCTACCCTTCATGACTCTCCACCTGGGAAGAGGCTAGTGTAAGGCTAGTGTAAGCTAGCCTCTGCCACCCCGAAGCACACTAGCTCCGCAGAGAACATAGCCCCAGACCAAGGGCTCACTGCTGGACATGACTGCACCTCAGGTGACAACACAACAACCCAATAGAACAAAGAGGGAGACAACGTGCCCCAACCTCATTGGACGTTGGGACTTTTGTCTCCCAGATCCCCTCCACACCAGGGGGTGATGACTGTGGTGACTGTTAACCTCAAGGCTGTTGAAACCAAGCAGGACCCTATGGGACCTTCCCGGTCACAGAGCTCTCTGTGTCCCCTGCTTCTTTTTTGTAGGAAAAGCTTTGGTTTCCTCGTCCTCTTGAGTTTTAAAGACCAGGCTCAATAAGTTAATAATTAGAGAATCGGGGTAATGCAGAAACAAAGAAAAAGCAGTCAAGCAAGAAAAGTAATAGTAACTTAAACAATAAGTCAGCCATAAAACAGAGTCAGAGGACTGTGGTTCCTCCCTGAGGGATCCAGATAGCAATCTGATCCACACTCTTGAATTGTTTTTATAGACACCAGCACCCCACCAGATCCTGACCACCAGCACATAGACCCCCTACTATAGGAGAGACCCCCAACTGTGGGGAGCCAGAAGACTTGATGATTTAGGTTCCCGAAACATCATCCTGTTGCCTCACCACCCACCAGTCAGAAAACTGTGTACGAGCTGATCATGTTACCCATGACCCTCTCCCTCACTTTGTCTTTAAAAACTCATCCTTGAAAGCCATCAGGGAATTTAGGTCTTTTGAGCATGAGCCACCTGTTATCCTTGATTGGTGCCCTACAAATAAACACTGTATTTTCCTTCACCACAATCCCGTGTCAGTAGATTGGCTTTGCTGCATGTGTTGGGCGAGCCGACCCAAGTGCAGTTCGGTGACAGTGACTGTTAACCTCAAGGCCAAGATGCAAAAACGCCTCCAGTAGATCAACCCAGAAGACTCTACAGAGTACTATTTTCCTGAAATAGCTAACTGCTTGCCTCACGACCCTTGCCTCTATAAAAACCCTTGAAAATCTATAAGTCCCCTGCTGACTGCCTGGCAGCATTAGACATCATTTCACCTTTATGGCAAGCCAAACAATGTATTCTAAACTATATGAGCCACAATGAGGCACCTCTAGCCTGACTGACCTGCCTAGACCCCATGGTCAGGGAATTCTCAGTGCTGTGTTCCCTGCTCAGTGTACTAGATTACAGCTTTTGCTTTCTACCTGATGTATCCACAACAGGCCTACTCCCCTCATTATTCCCAGCACCACCACCACTGCCAGCACATCCTCCATACCCAAAAAGCTACCTCCACACCTCTCTACATCTCATCCACAACTCCTTCCTGCTGCATGCCACGATCCTGCCCCACACCACAACCCTAGATCCTACATGACAAATATATTCATACAAACCTGCAAGGTGGCAGCTCAGGACTTGCAAGTAAAAAGGTGTTGGGTCTGTGAGCACCCAGGGCAAGATGTACAGCCCCATGTCCCTACGTATCCTATAGCTCTTCCTGGTTATCAGACCCTTGTACTAATTCCCTCCAAAACACCTCGAGCCTCATTTAGGCTGGACCAAACCCCTAATCTAGACCCTACACATGGCACCCTGTGGGTAGGCATCAAAGTAACTGCAGTACTTTCTGAGGGCTACCGACTATACTCAAACACAAAGGCTGGACCTCACCCTGTATACTCATCGCCTCTTAACGATGAATAACACCGCATTCATAGTCTGTTGTGGATCTGACTCAAGGGGCTGGAGCAGGTCTACTTGACTCTGCCCAGTCTGCAAGCTATCCATGGAGATGATCCCTATTATTGTAACATTGTTACAGGCCAACCTCCAGATGTCAAGAGATACAGGTCATGCTTAATATCACTAAAGTATTTCAACAAATTCCCACATTCCGAGGTCCCTGATTTGTTCTCATGGCTCTCGACATCCACCTGAGGGCAATGGCTAAGACCTGGATTCCAAACAGTAGCAAGTCTATTTATCATAGGCTTCATCATTATTGCCTTGGTTAAATGTGCCTTAAGGTGGCTTCAGAAAACAATACTGGGACTTCCCTGGTGGTCCAGTTGTTGGGACGCCGTGCTTCCAATACAGGGGGTGCAGGCTTGCTCCCTGGTATGGGAACTAGGATCCCACATGCCATGCGGCATGGTAAAAAAAAAATTTTTTTTTAAAGAAAGAAAACAATACCTATGTCTTTAACATATCCACTACACAAGTGATTGTTATTCCTGATGACAAGGAATCACAAGATAGACTGTCAAGAGTTTAGCTAAGGGCTTCCCTGGTGGCACAGTGGTTGAGAGTCTGTCTGCCGATGAAGGGGACATGGGTTCATGCCCCGGTCCGGGAAGACCCCACATGCCACAGAGTGGCTGGGCCTGTGAGTCATGGCCGCTGAGCCTGCGCGTCCGGAGCCTGTGCTCCACAGCGGAAGAGGCCACAACAGTGAGAGGACCGTGTACCACAAAAAAAAAAAAAGAGTTTAGCTAAGCTACTCTACTGCATCGCTGCCTCTGAATCCATATTGTTTGGCTAAGTATCCTGCAGGGATCTCAAATTGACACGAGCCCTCATGCAAGTGCATGCTCTACATAGCAGTCCACAGAGTCACAAGCTAATGTAAGTTCCTAATATGACTTCCCCAAGAGCCCCTGTGATCGACAGTGCCCCACCTCCCAACATCTTCCCCTTATATACCTCTTAGATAAGACCCCTGTGGGGCTTACTGAAACCCCACACTTTTGTTTTGAGTTGACCAATCCAGCCTTAGCCTGGGAACCACAAAGTACTCCACCCATGGATCCTAACAAAGGCATGTGCCTCAGGTCCTGCCTCTCTCTGTCTGCACTCTGCTTTGACTACCATCTGTGGTCCCTGAAGGCATGCCATGTACTTCCTCTAGAATATATATATAAATATACACACACGTATATACATATATGCACACACATACATATAAGGAAAGAAAAAGATCTAAAATCAATAATCTATGGAGGAGCTGCAAGATGGCAGAAGAGTGAGACACGGAGATCACCTTCCTCCCCACAAAAACATCAGAAATACATCTACATGTGGAACAACTCCTACAGAACACCTACTGAACGCTGGCAGAGGGCCTCAGACCTCCCAAAAGACAAGAAACTCCCCACATACCTGGGTAGGGCAAAAGAAAAAAGAATAAACAGAGACAAAAGAATAGGGACGGGACCTGCACCAGTGGGAGGGAGCTGTGAAGGAGGAAAGGTTTCCACACACTAGAAGCCCCTTCGCGGGGAAAGACTGCGGGTGGCGAAGGGGGGAAGCTTTGGAGCCATGGAGGAGAGCGCAGCAACAGGGGTGTGGAGGGCAAAGCGTTGAGATCCCCGCACAGAGGACCGGTGCCAACCAGCACTCACCAGCCCGAGAGGCTTGTCTGCTCACCCGCCGGGGCGGGCGGGGGCTGGGAGCTGAGGCTCCGGCTTCGGAGGTCGGATCCCAGGGAGAGGATTGGGGTTGCCGGCATGAACACAGCCTGAAGGGGGCTAGTGCGCCACAGCTAGCCGGGAGGGAGTCCGGGAAAAAGCCTGGAGCTGCCGAAGAGGCAAGAGACTTTTTCTTGCCTCTGGTTCCTGGTGTGCGAGGAGAGGGGATTAAGAGAGCTGCTTAAAGGAGCTCCAGAGACGGGCGCGAGCCACGGTTAACAGCACAGACACCAGAGAGGGGCATGAGACGCTAAGGCTGTGGCTGCCGCCACCAAGAAACCTGTGTGCAAGCACAGGTCACTATCCACACACCCCCTCCCGGGAGCCTGTGCAGTCCCTCACTGCCAGGGTTCCGTGATCCAGGGACAACTTCCCCGGGAGAACGCACAGCGCGCCTCAGGCTGGTGCAACGTCACACCGGCCTCTGCCGCCGTAGGCTCGCCCCGCATCCGTACCCCTCCCTCCCCACGGCCTGAGTGAGCCAGAGCCCCCGAAGCAGCTTCTCCTTTAACCCCGTCCTGTCTGAGCGAAGAATAGACGCCCTCAGGCGACCTACATGCAGAGGCGGGGCCAAAGCCAAAGCTGAACCCCAGGAGCTGTGCAAGAAAAGAAGAGAAAGGGAAATTTCTCCCAGCCTCCTCAGGAGCAGCGGATTAATTCTCCACAATCAACTTGATGTACCCTGCATCTGTGGAATACCTGAAGAGACAACAAGTCATCCCAAGTTGAGGAGGTGGACTTTGGGAGCAACGATATATATATTTTTTTCCCCTTTTTCTCTTTTTGTGAGTGTGCATGTGCATGCTTCTGTGTGTGACTTTGTCTCTATAGCTTTGCTTTTACCATCTGTCCTAGGGTTCTGTCTGTCCGTTTTTTTACTTAAAAATTTTTTTTCTTAATATAATTATTTTTTTATTTTAATAACTTTATTTTATTTTATCTTCTTTCTTTCATCCTTTTTTTTTTCTGCCTTTTATTCTGAGCCGTGTGGATGACAGGCTGTTGGTGCTGCAGCCAGGAGTCAGTGCTGTGCCTCTGAGGTGGGAGAGCCAACTTCAGGACACTGGTCCACAAGAGACCTCCCAGCTCCACATAATATCAAATGATGACAATCTTCCAGAGATCTCCATCTCAACACCAAGACCCAGTTCCACTCAACGACCAGCAAGCTACAGTGCTGGACACCCTATGCCAAACAACTAGCAAGACAGGAACACCACCCCATCCATTAGCAGAGAAGCTGACTAAAATCATAATAAGGCCACAGACACCCCAAAACACACCACCAGACGTGGACCTGCCCACCAGAAAGACAAGATCCAGCCTCATCCACCAGAACACAGGCACGAGTCCCCTCCACCAGGAAGCCTACACAACACACTGAACCAACCTTAGCCACTGGGGACAGACACCAAAAACAACGGGAACTACAAACTGCAGCCTGCGAAAACGAGTCCCGAAACACAGTAAGTTAAGCAAAATGAGAAGACAGAGAAACACACAGCAGATGAAGGAGCAAGGAAAAAAACCACCAGACCTAACAAGTGAAGAGGAAATAGGCAGTCTACCAGAAAAAGAATTCAGAATAATGATAGTAAAGATAATCCAATATCGTGGAAACAGAATTGAGAAAATACAAGAAACATTTAACAAGGAACTAGAAGAGCTAAAGAGCAAACAAACAGTGATGAACAACACAATAAATGAAATTAAAAATACTCTAGAAGGGATCAATAGCACAATAACTGAGGCAGAAGAACGGATAAGTGACCTGGAAGATAAAATACTGGAAATAACTACTGCAGAGCAGAATAAAGAAAAAAGAATGAAAAGAATTGAGGACAGTCTCAGAGACCTCTGGGACAACATTAAATGCACCAACATTCAAATTACAGGGGTCCCAGAAGAAGAAGAGAAAAAGAAAGGGACTGAGAGAATATTTGAAGAGATTATAGTTGAAAACTTCCTTAACATGGGAAAGGAAATAGTTAATCAAGTCCAGGAAGCAAAGAGAGTCCCATAAAGGATAAATCCGAGGAGAAACACACCAAGACACATATTAATTAAACTATCAAAAATTAAATACAAAGAAAAACAATTAAAAGCAGCAAGGGAAAAACAACAAATAACACACAAGGGAATCCCCATAAGGATAACAGCTGATCTTTTTTTTTTAACATCTTTATTCGAGTATAATTGCTTTACAATGGTTAGTTTCTGCTTTATAACAAAGTGAATCCATTATACATATACATATGTTCCCATATCTCTTCCCTCTTGTGTCTCCCTACCTCCCACCCTCCCACCCTTCTAGGTGGTCACAAACCACTGAGCTGATCTCCCTGTGCTATGTGGCTGCTTCCCACTAGCTATCTATTTTACATTTGGTAGTGTATATATGTCCATGCCACTCTCTCACTGATCACAGATTACCCTTTCCCCTCCCCATATCCTCAAGTCCATTCTCTAGTAGGTCTGTGTCTTTTTTCCCGTCTTACCCCTAGGTTCTTCATGATCTTTTTTTTTTCTTTCTTAGATTCCATATATATGTGTAAGCAAACGGTATTTGTTTTTCTCTTTCTGACTTACTTCGCTCTGTATGACAGACTCTAGGTCCATCCACCTCACAACAAATAACTCAATTTCATTTCTTTTTATGGCTGAGTAATATTCCATTTATATATGTGCCACATCTTCTTTATCCATTTGTCTGTTAATGGAAACTTAGGTTGCTCCCACGTCCTGGCTATTGTAAACAGAGCTGAAATGAACATTTTGGCACATGACTCTTTTTGAATTATGGTTTTCTCAGGGTATATGCCCAGAAGTGGGATTGCTGGGTCATATGGTAATTCTATTTTTAGTTTTTTAAGGAACCTCCATACTGTTCTCCATAGTGGCTGTATCAATTTACATTCCCACAAACAGTGCAAAAGTGTTCCCTTTTCTCCACACCCTCTCCAGCATTTATTGTTTCTAGATTTTTTGATGATGGCCTTACTGACCGGTGTTAGATGATATCTCATTGTAGTTTTGACTTGCATTTCTCTAATGATTAATGATGTTGAGCATTCTTTCTTTGGGGAAATGTCTATTTAGGTCTTCTGCCCATTTTTGGATTGGGTTGTTTGTTTTTTTGTTATTAAGCTGCATGGGCTGCTTGTAAATTTTGGAGATTAATCCTTTGTCAGTTGCTTCATTTGCAAATATTTTCTCCCATTCTGAGGGTTGCCTTTTCATCTTGTTTATGGTTTCCTTTGCTGTGCAAAAGCTTTTAAGTTTCATTAGGTCCCATTTGTTTATTTTTGGTTTTATTTACATTTCTCTAGGAGGTGGGTCAAAAAGGATCTTGCTGTGATTTATGTCACAGAGTGTCCTGCCTATGTCTTCCTCTAAGAGTTTGATAGTGTCTGGCCTTACATTTAGGTCTTTAATCCATTTTGAGTTTATTTTTGTGTATGGTGTTAGGGACTGTTCTAATTTCATACTTTTACATTTACCTGTCCAGTTTTCCCAGCACCACTTATTGAAGAGGCTGTCTTTTCTCCACTCTATATTCTTGCCTCCTTTATCAAAGATAAGGTGTCCATATGTGCGTGGGTTTATCTCTGGGCTTTCTATCCAGTTCCATTGATCTATATTTCTGTTTTTGCACCAGTACCATACTGTCTTGATTACTGTAGCTTTGTAGTGTAGTCTGAAGTCAAGGAGCGTGATTCCTCCAGCTCCATGTTTCATTCTCAAGATTGCTTTGGCTATTTGGGGTCTGTTGTGTTTCCATACAAATTGTGAAATTTTTTGTTCTAGTTCTGTGAAAAATGCCAGTGGTAGTTTGATAGGGATTGCATTGAATCTGTAGATTGCTTTGGGTAGTAGAGTAATTTTCACCATGTTGATTCTTCCAATCCAAGAACATAGTATATCTCTCCATCTATTTGTATCATCTTTAATTTCTTTCATCAGTGTCTTATAATTTTCTGCATATAGGTCTTTTGTCTCCTTAGGTAGGTTTATTCCTAGATATTTTATTCTTTTCGTTGCAATGGTAAATGGGAGTGTTATCTTAATTTCACTTTCAGATTTTTCATTGTTAGAGTATAGGAATGCCAGAGATATCTGTGCATTAATTTTGTATCCTGCTACTTTACCAAATTCATTGACTAGCTCTAGTAGTTTTCTGGTAGCATCTTTAGGATTCATTTGTATAGTATCATGTCATCTGCAAACAGTGACAGCTTTATTTCTCCTTTTCTGAATTGGATTCCATTTATTTCTTTTCTTCTCTGATTGGTTTATCCTAGGTAGCAAGGCTGGTTCACCATGCAAAAATCAATTAATGTAATCCATCATATCAACAGGCTAAAGAAGAAGAACCACATGATCATATCAAGTAATGCAGAAAAAAGTTTTGGCCGAATCCAACACCCACTCATGTTAAAATTTAAAAAAACCCTCTCAGTAAACCAGGAATAAAGGTGGGAATTCCTCAATTTGATAATGAATATCTACAAAAAACCTACAACTAACATCATACTTAATGATGAAAAACTAGAAGCTTTCCCACTAAAATCAGGTACAAGGCAAGGATGCCCCCCCTCTCAGCACTTTTTTTCACATTATACTGAAAGTCCTAGCTGAAACAATAAGACGAGAATAGGAAATGAAAGGTATATTGATTGGGAAGAACAAAATAAAGTTGGTCTTTTTTCACAGATAACTTGGTCGTCTATGTAGAAAATCTGAAGGAACCTATAAAAAACTCCTGGAGCTAATAAGCAATTAAAGGAAGGTTACAGGATACAAGGTTAACATACAAAAGTCAACTGATTTCCTATATACCAGCAATGAAGTAGAATTTGAAATTAAAAACACAATACCATTTACATTAGCACCCCAAAAATGAAATACATAGGTACAAATCTAACAAAATATGTACCAGATCTATATGAGGAAAAGCACAAAGCTGATGAGAAAAATCAAAGAACTAAATAGAGAGATAGTCCATGTTCATGAATAGGAATACTCAATATTGTCAAAATGTCAGTTCTTCCATTCTTGATCTATAGATTCAATGTAATTAAAAAAAAATCCCAGCAAATTATTTTGTGGAAATCAACAAACTGATTCTAAAATTTATATGAAGAGGCTAAAGACCCAAATTGGCCAACTCAGTATTTAAGGACAAGATCAAAGTCAGACGACTGACCCTGCCCAACTTTAAGACTTACTATAGTAATCAAGATGGTATGGAATTGGTGAAAGAACAGATCAATGGATCAATAGAAAAGAACATAGAGTCCCAAAATAGACTCATATAAATATAGTCAACTGATCTTTGACTAGGAAGCAAAGGCTATACAATGGAGTTAAGAGAATCTCTTCAACAAATTGTGCTAGAACAACTGGACATCTACATGCCAAAAAAAAAAAAAATAGAATCTAGAAACAGACCTTACACCTTTACAAAAATTAACTCAAAATGGACCAAAGATCTAAACATAAAATATAAAACTCCTAGAAGTTGTAAAAGAAAAAAAAAAAACTCCTAGAAGATAACAAAGGAGAAAATCTAGGTGACCTTGGGTTTGGTGATAAGCTTTTAGATACAATAGCAAAGGCATAATCCATGAAAGAAAGAATAGATAAGCTAGACTTCATTAAAATTAAAAATTTTGCTCTATGAAAGCTCTGATCAAGAGAATGAAAGACAAGTCACAGACTGGGAGAAAATATTTGCTAAAAACTTATCTGATAACGGACTGTTATCTAAAATATACAGAGAGCATTGGAGACAAGATGGTGGAACAGAAGGACTTGAGCTCCCCTCCTCTCATGAAAACACAAAAATCACAACTAACTGCTCAACAACCATTAACAAAAAAAGACTGGGACCTACCAGAAGAGATATTCTACGTCCAAAGACAAAGAAGAAGCTACAACAAGACGGTAGGAAGGGTGCTTTCGCGATAAAATATACAAAGAACTCTTAAAACTCAACAAGAAGAAAACAAACAACTCAAAAAATGAGCCAAATATCTTAACAGGCACCTCATCAAAAATATACAGATGGCAAACATATAAAAAGATGCTTGTGGTATTATGATTTATAATAAATATATATTTGGTCTTCATCCCCATTTCTGGCACAGAACTCCTAAAACCCTTAGAATTTCCTAAGTGATGAGAGCAAAAAAGTTGTCTTTTGTTCTGTTAATGAGGTGACTTTTGGACCACACCTCTGGTTGCCAGGAGAACCAACCATGTGATTAGAGGGTTGGAACTTTCAGCCCCAGTTCCCTGACCTCTGGGGAGGGGAGAAGGTTTGGAGGGTGAAATCAATCACTGATGGCCAATGACTTAACCAATCATGTCTATGTAATGAAGCCTACATAAAAACCCCAAAGGAGAGGGTTCAGAATTGGGGAACCAGAACACTTCCACCATGCCAGGCCCCAAACTCCATGAGGACAGAAGCTCCTTTGTTCAGGACCTCATCCTATATGTCTCTTCATCTGGCTATTTATTTGTATCCTTTAATATACTCTGTAATAAATTGGTAAGCTAGTGAGCAAACTGGTTTCCTGAGTTCTGTGAGCTGCTCTAGCCAATCAATTGAACTCAAGGAGGGGGTCATGGGAACCTCTGATTTACAGCCAGTCTGTCAAGTAACAACTTGGATTTGCAATTGGCATCCTGAGTTTGAGGGGGAAATCATTGGAACTTCCAGTTTGTAGCCAGTTGGTCAGATGCACAGGTAACCATCTGGGCTTGTGACTGGCAACTGAAGTAGAGGGCAGTCTTATAGAACTGAGCCCTTTCCCTGTGGAATCCGATGCTATCTCTAGGTAGATAGTGTCAGAATTGAACGGAATTGTAGGACACCCAGCTCGTGTCCCGAGCAGTGCTTGGATACCACTCTACATATTGGAATTGGGCTCAGGATCCTTAATGCTCTATATCACATGACATTAGGGAAATTAAAATTAAACAACAATGACATGTCACTACGCACCTAATAGAATGGCTCAAGTCCAGAATACGGATGACACGAAATACTGACAAGGACGCTGCACAATAGGAACTCTCATTCATTGCTGGTAGGAATGCAAAATGGTATAGACACTTTGGAAGACAATTTGGCTGTTCTTACAAAACTACACATACTCTTACCATATGATCCAGCAATAACGCTTCTTGATATTTGCCCAAAGGTTATGCTGATATTTACCCAAAGGTTATGTTCACACAAAAACCTGCCTAAGAATGTACACAATAACTTTATTCATAATCACCAAAACCTGGAAGCAACCAAGGATGTCCTTCAGAAGGTGACTGGATAAATATACTGTGGTACATCCACACAATGGAATAGATGCAGTGCTAAAAGTAAATGAGCTATCAAGCCATGAAAAGATATGGAGGGAAATTAAATGCATATTAGTTAGTGAAAGAAGCCAATCTGAAAAGGCTACATACTATATGATTCCAATGATATGACGTTCTGGAAAAGGCAAAACTATGGAGACAGTAAAAATATCAGTGGTTTCCAGGGGTTTGGGGTGGAGGAAGGGATGAACAGGTGGGGCACAGAGGATTTTTAGCCTAGTGAAATCACTCTGTATAATACTCTCATGGTGGATAAATGTCATCATATGTTTGTCCAAACCTATAGATCTACACCACCAAAGAATGCACCCTAATGTAAACTATGGACTTTGGGTGATAATGTGTCAATGTAGGTTCATCAATTGTAACAAATGTACCCTCTGGTGGAGGCTGTTGAGAATGGGAAAGGCTATGCATGTGTTGGGGCAGGGGGTATATGGGAAGTTTCTGTACTTTTTGCCCAATTTTGCTGTGAACCTAAAACTGCTCTAAAAAATAAAGTCTATCAAAACAAAACAAAACAAATCATAGTACCTTTAGGAAAACAACAACACCCTAAAGAGTTCAATACAAATTTTAAAGAAACAGCTGAATAAACACTGGAATGATTTTCTCTACTCTCTTTGCCTGTCAAAACTACATATCCTTCAAAGTACAACTTGAACACCACTTTCTCAGTGATGTCTTCCCCAACTTCTGGACATACTTAGTCACTCCACTTCCTGCGATCCCATCCTGCTATCACAGTACTAATACCATGTTATAGAGTAGGAGTTCTCAAATTTTAGTGAGCATCAGAATCACCTGGGAGAACTTGTTAAAACAGGTTTCTTGTACCGGCCAAGATC
Organism: Monodon monoceros; assembly: GCF_005190385.1. Lineage (NCBI taxonomy): Eukaryota > Metazoa > Chordata > Mammalia > Artiodactyla > Monodontidae > Monodon > Monodon monoceros. The sequence continues at coordinate 390,165 of NW_021699185.1, forward strand.
TGAATTTGGAGATTCTGAGTCTGAAGCCTATGAATTTCTATTTCTAACATCCTCCCAGATGATGCTAATGCTGTTGGTTCGTGGACCACACTTACAGTAGCAGTTATGCTTTATTCTACACATGGCTGGCTCCCGTAAGACTGAGAGCTCAACAAGGAACCTCATCCAGCACACAGTAGGCACTGAATAAATGTCTTACTCTTTTTTGCTTCCTTTTATCAGCCTCTTCCTGTAAGTTTTGAAGGGCGCTTTGCATGAGCTTCATGTTCAAGTCCTGATCTTCTCTGTATTCCTGCTGAATATACTCCATCTTCTCTTGGAGGGCTTTTTGCAAAGCAGCCCTTATTTCCTGTTTTGTCTTCTGTTTCTTTAGCCTATCCTGTTCATTCTCAAGTTTCACCTGTGCTTTGTCATTTTCCTATGGCAGAACAATAGTGAAGATACTGTATCAGTACAGTTGGACAAAACAAAGAAGTTAATGCATTTCATTTAAGAGGTGAGAATAAATGGTTTCTTGGAAACACACACTCCTGGGTGAAAAGGTACTATAAGAAATAAAACTTGCCTTTTCATTGCTGAATCAGCAATACGGCTTTGTGAAATTGCTGTCTGTGTGTGATTATCAAGTAATAAATAGTTGTGGAGTTCAAAATGCAGAAAAGTATAAGGATAAATCACTTTTATTCTTAATACCCATTCACCCACTACCATTCTCAACGTTTTGGTGTATTGACCTTCCAGACTTTAGTCTTCTATGCACATCTGCACATCTAGATTTGCATACATTATTAACCAGCAATAAGAGTCCAGAAATGCAGATGTCCACATCAGCTAAATATACAAAAGTAAATTAAGCATTTTGTTCTTTAAAAGCTCTCCCCCATTCCTCTCATTTTCTTATCTATCTGACCCTCCTGGCTAGCTTAACTGCCTGACCAATCAGTTTTAACTGGGGTACCACTGCTGTTGGGTGCTGTGAGCTTGGTATAAACTGAGGCATTAATCCTCCTGTCAAAGGCATTTGCACTCTCCTGGAGGGATAAGTCCTTGCCCAGCGGGGACAGGAGATGACACATTGATAGTGAGGAGGGATATAATCCCCAATTGACTTGATCTAACTGAGACTCACAACAGCCATGATTGCCATGATTTCTGGCTTGTGAGAAGAAAGTTATATGCTAGACTTTTCCATTAATGTCATGAGAGTAATTCCACACTGAATTGTGAGGGTCAAATGAGACAATAAAAGTAAAAATGCTCTGCAATATTTAAGGAAAAACGATGGATATCAAACATGAAAGCCAGTGGGATAGCAGGCCACACTTTTTATTTATTTATTTATTTTTCATTCATTTATTTATTTGGCTGCACCGGGTCTTAGTTGCCGCGTGCAGGACATTCGTTGCGGCATGCGGGATCTTCAGTTGCGGCATGTAAACTTTTACTTGTGGCATGTGGGATCTAGTTCCCCGACCTGGGATCAAACCCGGGGCCCCTGCAGTGGGATTGTGGAGTCTTAGCCACTGGACCACCAGGGAAGTTCCAGGCCACACTTTTTAAAAAGTAAGGTTGACTATACCAGGAGGCAGAAATCAGCCAAATCAGACTATGAAGCAGGTAAAGATGGTATGGGGGGAGAACTGCTCAAAATTAAGAGACCTAAAAGCAGTTTACTATGTCTTGGTTTTCCCAGGATAGTTCTGATTTTACACTGTTGCGCTTATGTACTGAATTAAATGCACCCCTTTCAATCTCAAATGTGACCATATTTGAATAATAAACAGTGACTCATTCTAAAAGAGACTTATAAGAGGACAACAACGTTTGGATCCTGATTTAAATGTCAAATAACTTAGACAGTGATGGAAATTTGATGCTGATTTTAGATGATAGCAATGAATTATTATTAATTTTTTTAGGTTTGATATTGGCATTGTATAAGAAAATATCCTTAATCATGTTGTTGAGACGCATACTAGAGATGTATTTAAGGGAGAAATGACATGTCTGGGATACACACACACACACACACACACACACACACACATATATTTTTGGCTGCGTCCGGTCTTAGTTGTGGCCCACAGGATCTTTGCTGAGGCACGCGGGATCTTTCATTGCAGCGTGCGGGCTCTTTGTTGTGGTATGCGGGCTTCTCTCTAGTTGTGGCGTGCGGGTTTTCTCTTCTCTAGTTGTGGTGCTTGGGTTCCAGAGCACGTGGGCTCCGTAGTTTGGGGCACGCGGGCTCTAGCTGAGGCACGCAAGCTCAGTAGTTGTGGCATACGGGCTTAGTTGCCCTGCAGCATGTAGGATCTTAGTTCCCTGACCAGGGATTGAACCTGCGTCCCCTGCATTGTAAGGTGGATTCTTTACCACTGGACCACCAGGGAAGTCCCTGGGACATATTTTAAAACAAAAACAGAAGGAGGTAGAATATAGGAAATCAACATGTCAAAATGCAACAGCTGCTGAAACTGGGAGATCAGTACATGAGTATGATCATTGTACTCTCCACTTCTGTGCATTTGAAAGTGTTCATATTATTATTTAATATGACATTACTGTTATAATTATAACAAATGTTATAATTATAACATTAAAAAGGGTGAAAAAACATTCTTGAAATTACAAAATAATAGAGATAAAGAACCCATCAGTGGCTGCCAGGGGTTAGGGTTGAGGGTGGTGATGAAATAAAATTTATATTTTAAGGTAGGATGAAAATGTAAACATAAAATTCTTTCTCTCTCTGTTTGGGCCTCCTCCCTCCCCCTTTACAGTGCAATGTGCATCTTCATTATACATTAACCAGACCTCCTCAAAGATGGGAATGCCTACTTCACAGCAAAGATCAATTCTTTTTTCTTTCTTCTGACGCCAGCAATAGAACTTTATAGAAGATTAATATTCTTTCCCAACTCTGTAAGGGGTCACGGTGACTTACTGCTTGCTTCGTATGTGCTTACCCGGACTATGTATCTTTGGTGATCTTATGTAAAATGTCAGTGCGTCATTTTGATGTATGATCCTCTGTCTTGAAAATGTATATGACTGTGCCTTCAACTACTAACAGGTGGAACAATTCTCAGAGCTTCTGAGTCTGTCTCTTGTATTATATAATCCTTAGTTTGGCTTGAATAAAATTCTCTTTTCCTTCTTAACTTGATTGTTAATTGAATTTTCTTTGACAGAGGTTATAACAGTAAAGGAGTAGCTGGAAGGAGTTTCTTTGAATGATGGAACAATTCTATATCCTGATTCAGTAGTGGTTACATAAATGTAGTGGTTACATATGGTAAAATTTCATAGAACTACACCCCTTCCTCCAAAGAGTGCATGTAAAAGCTGGTGAAATCCAAAGGAGGGTTTTTTAGTTTAGTTAAATAAGGGAGTAACTTTAGTTGAAAGTATTATACGAGTTTAAGTTTTTATAAGTCTCTATATATAATATTTTGTCATGTAAAGGTACAAAGAAACTCTAATATTTTTGGCAACTCCTTGTTAAAGTTATTTCCAAAAAAAAATTTTTTTAAAGTAAGGTAGAAATAGAGATAGCTAGGTGTGCTATAAAATATAAATATTTTGTCTTTGCCCCTGGTTCCTGGCACATAGCTCCTAACACCCTTGAAATCTCCAAAGTGATAAGATTATCTTTTGTAGCCTAATGAGATGACCAGTGGCTGGACCCCCTAGATAGCTTCAGGATGGGAGATGATAACTAGAAAGACCAAACCATGTGATCAGAGGGTTGGAACTTTAGCTCCACCCCTTGACCTCCAGGGAGGGAAGAGGGGCCAGAGATTGAGTTCAATCACCAATGGTGATTGAATTAATCAATCACGCCCATGTGATGAAACCTCCATAAACCCCCAAATGATGAGGTCCAGAGAGCTTCTGGATTGAATGCATCAAGGTGGTGGGGGCACGGAAGCTCTGTGTACCACCCCACATACCTTCCCCTATGCATCTCTTCCATTTGACCATCTCTGAGTTGTATACCTTACAATAAGCTGGTAATGGTAAGTAAAGCACTTTCCTAAGTTCTATGAGCTATTTTAGTGAATTACTGAAACTGAGGGGGAGTCATGAGAACCTTGGACTTTGTAGCCAAGCTGGACAGAAGTGTGGGTAACCTAGGGACCCACTACTTGTGATGGGTATCTGAAGTGAGGGCAGTCTTGTGGGACTAAGCCCTTCAACTTACGGAGTCTGACACTAACTCCACATAGTATCAGAACTGAATCAAATTGTAGGACACCTAATCAGTGTCTGCAGAGCATCAGAGTATTGTTTGATGTGAGAAAAAAACCCACACATTTGGTGTCAGAAGTGTTGTGAGTAAAACTGGCTCACTAAGTATCTTACACCAGAGGAGGGGGTATATATAAGGCCATTTGGGGGCCACTATTTTGATTTTCTTAGAGATCTTCTACTAAACTCTTCAAAATAAAACAATCTTAAACCCAGAGAAGATTTCTGGGCTCTGCATGTACCTTACCTTTGATGTTTCTTATGGTTTCAAATTTCAATACTTGGGATTCCCCAAGAAAATATTACCATCTTCCTAAATTTAGTGGTATTAAAGTATCAGATGTTGAAAGCTTTATATACGTATAAAATTGCTACCTTTTTGAGTGCTTGCACACATTTCCATTGACAACTCTAATTTGTATATACTAGGGGCAGTGATCTTGTAGGAACAAAATTATTGATGCTGGTGGTCTGGGGGGTCACTGTAGCTGTTGTACAAGCACTTTATATAGGATTTGGAAACTATCAATTATTCATATCAAAGAATGGGGGGATGTTGCCAAATTGCCACTAGGCTTCATTGGCACTGCCAATGATTATCCCATTTCTTCCTCACAACAAAGACAAGTGCCCTTTGCCTCATTTTGTAGATGAGGAAACTGAATCACAGTAGTGAAGTAACTTGCCCTATACAATGAGATGGCACTGTCAGCTGGGCCTTGAAATCCAAGGCTCTGACCATGGTCTGTTGCTCTGTGAATGAGCCTTGGCCATCAGGCAAACTACAGTAGCAGGCCCGGAAACTGTATTCTAGCCACTGAGTTCATCATCCTATCACAAGCATTTCAAAAGACCCACCACAAGGCACGCCTCCTCCTCCTTCAGCCGCCGTGCTGCCTGCCTTTGCGCCTGGATGCTGGTGATCTGGGCATTCAGCCCCAGCCGTGTGTTCTCCACCAGCTCTCTTTGTCTCCTCGCCTCTTCGGCTTCTCGCTTCTCTTTGGCCAGTCGGTCTTCCTCCCAGAGCTTTGAGAACATCTGCTCTTCCACCAGCTTCTGCCTTTTCAGCTCCTCATTAAATGCTATCTGTGCTTTCCGATCCTTGCTCACTGCCTTCTGATGGATACAGGACAACTCAACACGGAGCTCCTCACACCGTTCCCTGAAAGGACAATTTTAAAAAGAAACCCAGCCTTTCATAAGACATTGCTCTCTGTAGGCACAAATCTGCACAGTCAGACACTGAAGTAAGAAAGTTAAAGACCTGGATGTAGGCCATCTGAACACCGGAAACACATGAGGGAGCAGCAAGGAGGCAGGCACCATGATGCCACAGACAAAGCACAGGCACTGGAGTCAAGCAGAGCAGGCTTTGAAATCTGGTTTTGATATTTCCTATGTGACCTTAGATCAAAAACTCGATCTATCTGAGCCTGTTTCTATATCTGTGAAAGAACTGACTTTCAAGGTTCTGGTAAGAATCAGAGATAGATGGACATAAATACCTAGTAGGTAACAGGAACTCAGTAAATGGCAACTACTATTATTACTATAGAGGAAATAGAAGAGGGATGAGTCCCTGCAACATTACAAGTAGATTAAGGCTTTGGTAGAAAGAGACCCTGAATGTACATCCAAGAAAAGACCCAAGGATAGAGTTAGCATATCATGGTGATGTTTCCCCATTGCATCTAGATTCCTGGCAGGGCACACATCCACTGAAGGGGTTTCTGCTAGAGTTGAGAAAACAGCCCTCTTGTTGCCTTTTTACAACCAGGCTTGTGTCACCATTCAAGAAGAAATGCTATTTCAGTAAGTGTTTGGACCTCATCCTTTCTTTCAGCCTCAGTAATTTAAATTTCTTCAAATGTTCTTGACTGAGCCCATTTTTAATTTAAGAGCTGTGAAATTATTTAGGAATATTTTCAAAACCCTACTCTCCTCTTCCTCCCTACCCCCTCCCAGACCAGACTTGTTAAATCAGAATGTTTAACACATCTGTATTTTTTAAAAGCTCCTCAGATGGTTCTGACATATAGCCAAGTTTGAGAACTGTGATGGAAGGCAATGTTTTTTATAAACATCAAGTCTTCCTGGTTTCTAAATCAAATTCTACACCAAGAAGCTAAAGTTTGGAGAATAGGCTCAATAAAGAACTTTTAAAGAAATTCGAGTTGTTAAGACTGAAAGAAAAGATGAGGTCTAAGCTCTTATTGCAAGAGTGGTCAATTTCACACAAAATGAAACCCCCAAAATACACTTTAACATTTAAAAAAACGAATTCAGCTGTCTGAAATTCATCAGTGAAATTCTCAGAATTGGCCATGATAACTTGTTAAAGTCCTTCCCAATCCTATGATTCATACTCTAACAAAGGTATTCAATTAATGGAAATCTAAAGCCTAAGGATAATAAGTATGGCTTATATTTTTAAATTTTTATTTAAAATCAACTCTTTCTTCCTAAGTATAAAACTAATACATGTTCATTGCAGAAAAACTAGAAAATATAGAAAAGTATGAAGACACTAAAAATAACACGTAATCCTACTATCAGGAGATAATCACTATTAGCATGTTAATATATTTCTTTCCAGTCTTATGTATGTGCATTTTTACTAGAACTGGAGTTATTCTGCATATCTATATCTCCTTGTATCTTAATTTTTCCACCTACCATTATATTGGGAATGCTTCCTCATGAAATATTTTTTAAAACAATTCCTAACCTTAGAACTTTATTATAGTTTACTAAGCTGCATAACAGAGGCTACAGCCTATAAATATATCACAGTTTACTTAAACATTCCCCTATTTGATGAACATATAGGTTATGTCTAACTTTTATTACAATGTTGCAATGAACAACATGTTTCTGTAGCTCTTTGTTTATTGCTAATGACTTTCTTAAGGTAATTCCTTCCTTAATATGAAATCTAAGAGTACAAAGACATTCTTAAGGCAGTTGATGATGCATGCTGCCAAGAATGCCAGAATTAACACATTATTGACCAGAGATGTATTAATACGTCTTTTGTTACCCGAACATTATTGACCAGAGACGTATCAATATGGTTTTAGAGAGTGATACAATTAACATCACCATGCGAAGTTGTTAGAGCTTAAAACTGATCACAACTTATGATTGTCATTATCATTCACATTTTGCTCAGTTAGGTTTTTGTTCCAACCCTGTGTATATTATAAATGCAAGTTTATTATCATAAAATTTTCAAAAATAACGCATTGCGAAATTTTGAGTGAAGAAGAACTTTTCAGTGAATTTTATGCAGATACTTTCTCTGATTGTCTGAGTGACATATATGCTAGTGTCTCAGAAGATGGTAGTTCTTCAGAATACAGTTCTGATTCAGATGATGTGAATATTAGACCAACAAAAAGACAAAAAACCTTAGTGATTGATTCTGATACAGAAAGTGAAAATGAAACTCACGGTGCTGGAGAATGCTCCTTTGCTTCTACAGAAAAGTGGACTGAGGACAACATTTCATAACAAAAATTAGAAGACTTTAGAGGTGTGTCAGGTATAACTATTGAATGTAATAACACGCAAAGTATTAGCAAAATAACAGAATTAATTTTTGGTAATGACTTTTTCAAGTTGGTCGCTTCTCAAACAAACTTGTATCACCAACAGAATGAAAAATCATATAAAAAGTATGATAAGGCTTTAAAATGGACTGATGTAACCAATAGTGACATGAAAAAGTTTCTTGGATTAATAATTTTGATGGGACAAATAAGAAAGTCACACTGGAAAAAATAGTCGGTTGATCCCTTACTTGAAACCTATCTTTCCAAAGATTATGACCAGAAGAAGGTTCGAACAAATAATGACATTTCTTCACTTTAACGATAACTTGGAAACTCCACTTCCTGCAGACAGAATTTCAAAAGTTAAAGCTCTTTTGGATTATTTTCTACCAAAATTTCAATTGATCTATATACTCAAACAAGAGCTATCACTTGATGAGGCAATGACAAAGTGGAGAGGACGACTCAGATTCAAAACCTATAATCCCGGAAAACTTACAAAATATGGAATTTCGGTCAGGATGGTTAGCAAAAGTGAAACCGGATATATATGTAACCTTGAGACTTACATGGGTGAAGAAAAGAAACTTCAAGAAACGGTTTCAGTCCTACAACCTTATCTTAGTTCATGGCACCATATTTACCAAGACAATTATTACAACAGTGTGTCCACATCTGAAATACTGTTGAAAAATAAAACCAGAGTTTGTGGGACTATAAGAGATAATTGTGGTCTACCAAACCAATTAAAGGATAAATCTAAAAATCTACAGAGGGGAGAAATGACATTCTTATGGAAGGGAGAAGTGATTCTTCTTATATGGAAAGACAAGGGGTTAGTCCGCATGGTGACAGTTATTCATGACGCCTCCATAGCATCTACAGGAAAGGAAGACAGGAGGAGTGGCCATGAGATAACTAAGCCCACTTGTCTAATAGAGTATAATAAATATATAAGGAGTTGATCGATCTGATCAATGCCTGGAAAACTTCAATATCCTCTGGAAAACTCAAAAATGGTATAAGAAAGTGGGTTTCTATTTGAGTAATTGCAGTTTATTCAATGTGTTTAAAATTAATTGTAGCTTTAACGCACAGAATAAAATGACTTACAAGCAACTTTTGTTAGCAATAGTTAGAGAATGGGTAACTGACCATTCTGGTGAATGTAGTGGTAGTCCCGCACCTGGTCCTTCTTGTGGCGTTTCTAAAAGAGTCCCCCGCAAAGATCCACCTTGTCAACTATCAAGTAAAATAAAATAACGTATTCTAGAGGAAATAATATCCACAGGACTAAAAAAAAAAAAATGTCACCAGAAAGTGTAGAGTCTGCTCTTCCAGGGGAAAGTGCAGTGAAACATGGTATATTTGTAATAGATGTTCTGTTCCCCTGCACAGAGGTGCCTGCTAGGGCCTATCACACTCTAACGAAATATTAGAATGCTTTCGTAAGACATGTACAAAGTTTCAAATAAATACATTAAGTGCAAAAAAAGTTGTTGATATTTACTCAAACGTGGGTGTTTCAATATTCACTTACAAAACAAATCTTTGGCCACAGGCATTAGTTTATGCAAAAATCCCCCAGTCAATAATGTGTTAACACTGCATGAATGAGCTCATATCATAAACACTTCTTTAGATCAGTAGGTTTTCAAGCTTTTTTGATTATGTATGTCTTTCAGTAAAAAAACTTCTAAGCACCCACAACATTGTTTATAAATTATATGAGGTTATTAATATGTAACTATATCATATAAATTATTTATATGCAAAAATTAAAATAGATGAGCTAAAAAACATCAAATAGAATATCTATTTTAATGATAATAATCATTAATAAGAGGAAAACTTTTTGTCAGTGCTTCACATGGCACTTTCACACATAAAATCTTATTTCATCCTCATAAGTGCCTTATAACTTAGATGGGGCAGCAAGTATCATCCCCATTTTAGAGTTAAAGAAATCGAAACCTGGCACTTCCCTGGTGGTCCAGGGGTTAAGACTCCACACTCCCAATGCAGGGGATCCGAGTTCAATCCCTGGTCAGGGAACTAGATCCCGCATGCCGCAACTAAAAGATCCCACGTGCTGCAACTAAAGATCCTGCATGCGGCAATGAAAATACCACATGCCACAACTAAGACCTGGCGCAGCCAAATAAATAAATAAATATTTTTTAAAACAGAGGGATTTCCCTGGTGGTGCAGTGGTTAAGAATCCACCTGCCAATGCAGGGGACACAGGTTCGAGTCCTGGTCTGGGAACATCCTACATGCTGCGGATCAACTAAGCCTATGTGCCACAACTATTGAGCCTGTACTCTAGAGCCTTGAGCCACAACTACTGAGCCCGTGTGCCATAACTACTGAAGCCCGTGGACCTAGAGCCCATGCTCTGCCACAAGAGAAGCCATCGCAATGAGAAGCACATGCACTGCAATGAAGAGTAGCCCTCACTCACCGCAACTAGAGAAAGCCTGCGCACAGCAACGAAGACCCAACGCAGCCAAAAATAAATAAATAAAAAATAGTAATAAAAGAAAAGAAAGAAAGAAATAGAAACTCAGGGAGCCTAAGTATCTTTCCAAGCCACAGAGCCAGGAGTAGTAATATTATTAGCAACAGTTATTTGCCAGGCACTGTTCTAAGCACTTTACATATTTGAACTCTTATGATCTTCATAACAACCAGTCTTGCAACAAACACTATTGTAAGCTAATTATTATTATTATTTTATCCCCAGTTTACAGATGAGGAAATGAAGGCACAGAGCTGTTAAGTATCTCACGTAATTTCAAACATTCAATATGTAGTAGAGCAGGGACTGAAGACCTGGCAGTCTGGTCCTGGAGTTCCTTGGTACTTCATTATATCATCAAGTGTTCTGACCACACATCCTAGGATATTCATTTAATAAAAACACCACAAAATACTAAAAAGCCAAAAAAATTCCTTCCTTAATCTGGGGTCCAATCACTGTGTACAAATATAGGACATTTAAAAAGAAGTCTGGGGCACAGAGGGAACATACCTCAACATCATACTTAACAGTGAAAAACTGAAAGCATTTCCACTAAGCTCAGGAATGAGACAAGAATGCCCACTCTCCCCACTTTTATTCAACAGTTTGGAAGTCCTAGGCACAGCAATCAGAGAAGAAAAAGAAATAAAAGGAATTCTAATTGGAAACAAAGAAGTAAAACTGTTTGCAGATAACATGATACTATACATAGAAAAATCCTACAGACACCACCAGAAAACTACTAGAGCTCATTGGTGAATTTGGTAAAGTTGCAGGATACAAAATAAATATACAGAAATATGTTGCATTTCTATACACTAACAACAAATTATCATAAAGAGAAATTAAGGAAACAATCTCATTTACCATCACATCAAAAAGAATAAAATACCTAGGAATAAACCTACCTAAGGAGGTAAAAGACCTGTACTTGGAACACTAAAAGACTCTAATGAATGGAATTGAAGATGACACAATGAAATGGAAAGATACACTGTGTTCTTGGATTGGAAGAATTAATATTGTTAAAAAAGGATCATACCACACCCAAGGCAATCTACAAATGCAATGCAACCCCTATCAAAATACCAATGGCATCTTTCACAGAAATAGAATGAATAATTTTAAAATCTGTATGGAAACACAAAAGACCCCAAATAGCTAAAGCAATCTTGAGAAAGAAGAATACAGCTGGAGAAACCATGCTCCCTGACTTCAGACTATACCACAAAGCTACAGTAATCACAACTGTATGGTACTGGCACAAAAACAGACACACAGATCAATGGAACAGAATAGAGAGCCCAGAAATAAACCCATGAACTTATGGTAAATTAATCTATGATAAAGGAGGCAAGAATATACAATGGAGAAAATACAGTCCCTTCAATAAGTGTTGGGAAAACTGGACAGCTACATGTAGAATAATGAAATCAGAACATTCTCTAACAACATATATAAAAGTAAGCTCAAAATGGATTAAAGATCTAAATGTAAGACCGGATACCATAAAACTCCTAGAGGAAAACATAGACAGAAGACTCTTTGACATAAACCATAGCAATATTTTTTTGGATCTGTCTCCTTAAACAAGGGAAATAAAAGCAAAAATAAACAAATGGGACCTAATTAAACTTAAAAGCTTTTGCATAGCAAAATAAACAATCGACAAAATGAAAAGACAACCTACTGAATGGGAGAAAATATTTGCAAATGATATGACTGATAAGGGGTTAATATCCAACATATATAAACAGTTCATACAACTCAACATCAAAAGAAAAGAAAAAAAAAACCCGATTAAAAAATGGGCAGAAGAACTGAAGACATTTCTCCAAAGAGGATATGCAAATGGCCAAAAAGCACATGAAAAGATGCTCAGCATGGTTAATCATCAGGGAAATGCAAATCGAAACCACAATGAAGGGATTCCCTGGTGGTCCAGTGGCTAGCACTCCATGCTTTCACTGCTGAGGGCCCAGGCTCAATCCCTGGTTGGAGAACTAAGATCCCACGATGCACGAGGCATGGCCAAAAAAAAAAAAAAAAAAAAAAAAAAATGAAAGAAACAAAACCACAATGAGGTATCACCTTGCACCTGTCAGAATGGCTATCGTCGGGGGAGACCTTCAAGCTGGCAGAGGATTAAGACGTGGAGATCACCTTCCTCCCCACAAATACATCAGAAATACATCTACATGTGGAACAACTCCTACAGAACACGTACTGAACACTGGCAGAAGACCTCAGACCTCCCCAAAGGCAAGAAACTCCCCACATACCTGGGTAGGGCAAAAGAAAGAAGAAAAAACAGACAAAAGAATAGGAAAAGGACCTGCACCTCTAGGAGGGAGCTGTGAAGGGGAAAAATTTCCACACACTAGGAAGCCCCTTCACTGGTGGATACAGGTGGCAGAGGCGGGAAGCTTCAGAGCCACGGAGGAGAGTGCAGCAACAGGGGTGCAGAGGGCAAAGCGGAGAGATTCCCACACAGAAGATCAGTGCCGACCAGCACTCACCACCCTGGGAGGCCTGTCTGCTCACTCGCCAGGGTGGGTGCGGGCTGGGAGCTGAGGTTTGGGCTTTGGAGGTCGGATCCCAGTGAGAGGACTGGGGTTGGCTGCGTGAACACTGCCTGAAGGGGCTAGTGCACCACAGCTAGCCGAGAGAGAGTCCGGGAAAAAGTCTGGAACTGCCTAAGAGGCAAGAGACCATTGTTTCGGGGTGCATGAGGAGAGGGGATTCAGAGCACCGCCTAAACGAGTTCCAGAGACAGGCGCGAGCTGCGGCTATCAGCGCGGACCCCAGAGACGGCCATAAAATGCTAAGGCTGCTACTGCAGCCACCAAGAAGCCTGTGTGCAAGCACAGGTCACTATCCACACCTCCCATCCTGGGAGCCTGTGCAGCCCACCACAGCCAGGGTCCCGTGATCCAGGGACAACTTCCCCGGGAGAACACACGGTGCACCTCAGGCTGTTGCAACGTCACGACAGCCTCTGCCGCTGCAGGCTTGCCCCGCATTCCATATCCCTCCCTCCCCCCCGCCTCAGTGAGCCAGAGCCCCCGAATCAGCTGCTACTTCAACCCTGTCCTGTCTGGGTGCAGAACAGACGCCCTCAGGCAACCTACACACAGAGGCGGGGCCAAATCCAAAGCTGAACCCCAGGAGCTGTGCAAATGAAGAAGAGAAAGGGAAATCTCTCCCAGCAGCCTCAGGAGCAGCGGATTAAACCTCCACAATCAACTTGATGTACGTTGCATCTGTGGAATACCTGAATAGACAACGAACCATCCCAAAATTGAGGCGGTGGACTTTGGGAGCAACTGTAGACTTGCGGTTTGCTTCCTGCATGTAATTCGTTTCTGGTTTTATGTTTATCTTAGTTTAGTATTTAGAGTTTATTATTATTGGTAGGTTTGTTTATTGATTTGGTTGCTTGCTTCCTTCTATATATATATATATTTCCTTTTTCTCTTTTTGTGAGTGTGTATGTGTATGCTTCTATCTGTGATTTTGTCTGCATAGCTTCGCTTTTACCATTTGTCCTAGGGTTCTGTCTGTCCCTTTTTTCTTTTAGTATCGTTTTTAGCACTTTTTATCATTGGTGGATTTGATTTTTAGTTTGGTTGCTCTCTTCTTTCTTTCTTTCTTTTTTTGAATTACTTTATAATTTTTTTAGCACTTTTTATCATTGGTGGATTTGATTTTTAGTTTGGTTGCTCTCTTCTTTCTTTCTTTCTTTTTTTGAATTACTTTATAATTTTTAATAATTTAAAATTTTTTTTATTTTAATAACTTTATTTTCTTTCTTTCTTTCTTTCTTTCTCTCTTTCTTTCTTTCTTTTCTTTCTTTTTTTTCTCCCTTTTCTTCTCAGCCATGTGGTTCACAGGGTCTTGGTACTCTGGCCAGGTGTCAGGCCTGTGCCTCTGAGGTGGGAGAGCCAAGCTCAGGACGTTGGTCCACCAGAGACCTCCTGGCTTCACGTAATATCAAACAGCAAAAGCTCTCCCAGAGATCTCCATCTCAATGCTAAGACCCAGCTCCATTAAATGACCGGCAAGCTACAGAGCTAGACACCTTATGCCAAACAACTAGCAAGACAGGAACACAACACCACCCATTAGCAGACAGCCTGCCTAAAATCATACAAAGTTCGCAGACGAAGCCAAAACACACCACCAGATGCAGTCCTGCCCACCAGAAAGACAAGATCCAGGCTCATCCACCAGACCACAGGCACTAGTCCCCTCCACCACGAAGCCTACACAACCGACTGAACCAACCTTAGCCACTGAGGGCAGACAACAAAAACAACAGGAACAACAAACCTGCAGCCTATGTAAAGGAGACACCAAAACACAGTAAGTCAAGCAAAATAAGAAGACAGAGAAACACACAGCAGATAAAGGAGCAAGGTAAAAATCCACCAGACCAAAAAAATGAAGAGAAAATGGGCAGTCTACCTGAAAAAGAATTCAGAGTAATGATAATAAAGATTATCCAAAATCTTGGAAATACAAGGAGAAAATACAAGAGACGTTTAAGAAGGACCTAGAAGAAATAAAGACCAAACAAACAACGATGAACAACACAATAAATGAAATTTAAAATTCTCTAGAAGGAATCAATAGCAGAATAATTGAGGCAGAAGAACGGATAAGTAACGTGGAAGATAAAAATAGTGGAAATAACTACCGCAGAGCAGAATAAAAAAAAAAAAAGAAAACAACTGAGGACAGTCTCAGACACCTCTGGGACAACATTAAATGCCCCAACATTCAAATTATAGGGGTCCCAGAAGAAGAAGAGAAAAAGAAAGGGACCGAGAAAATATTTGAAGAGATTATAGTTGAAAACTTCCCTATATGGGAAAGGAAATGGTTAATCAGGTCCAGGAAGCGCAGAGAGTCCCATACAGGATAATTCCAAGGAGAAACATGCCAAGACACATATTAATCAAACTATCAAAAATTAAATAAAAAGAAAAAACATTAAAAAGAGCAAGGGAAAAGCAACAAATAACATACAAAGGAACCCCTATAAGGATAACACCTGATCTATCAGCAGAAACTCTACAAGCCAGAAGGCACAGGCAGGACATATTCAAAGTGATGAAAGGGAAAAACCTACAACCAAGATTACTCTATCCAGCTAGAATATCATTCAGATTTGATGGAGAAATTAAAACCTTTACAGACAATCAAACACCAAGAGAATTCAGCACCATCAAACCAGCTTTACAACAAATGCTAAAGGAAGTTCTCTAAGCAGGAAACACAAAAGAAGGAAAAGATCTATAATAACAAACCCGAAACAATTAACAAAATGGTAACAGGAACATATATATCGATAACTAACTTAAATGTAAATGGATTACATGCTCCAATCAAAAGACATAGACTGGCTGAATGGATACCAAACAACACCCATATATAGGTTGTCTACAGAGACTCACTTAAGACCTAGCAACACATACAGACTGAAAGTGAGGGGATGGATAAAGATATTCCATGCAAAAGGAAATCAAAAGAAAGCTGGAGTAGCAATTCTCATCTCAGACAAAACAGACTTTAAAATAAAGGCTATTACAAGAGACAAAGAAGGACACTACATAATAATTAAGGGATCAATCAAAGAAGATATAACAATTGTAAATATTTGTGCACCCAACACAGGAGCACCTCAATACATAAGGCAAATGTTAACAGCCATAAAAAGGGGAAATCAACAGTAACACAATCATAATATGGGATTTTAACACCCCACTTTCACCAATGGACACATCAGCCAAAATGAAAATAAATAAGGAAACACAAGCTTTAAATGATACATTAAACAGATGGGCTTAATTGATATTTTATAGGACATTCCAGCCAAAAACAACAGAATACACTGTCTTCTCAAGTGCTCATGGAACATTCTCCAGGATAGATCATATTGTGAGTCACAAATCAACCCTTGGTAAATTTTAAAAAACTGAAATAGTATAAAGTATCATTTCTGACCACAACGCTATGATACTAAATATCAATTACAGAAAAAAATCTGTAAAAACTAAAAACACACGGAGGCTAAACAATACACTACTAAATAACCAAGAGATCACTGAAGAAATCAAACAGGAAATCAAACAATACCTAGAAACAAATAACAATGAAAACACAATGACCCAAAACCTAGGGGAGGCAGCAAAATCAATTCTAAGAGGGAAGTTTATAGCAATACAATCCTACCTTAAGAAACAAGAAACACCTCAAATAAACAATGTAACTTTACACTTAAAGCAGTTAGAGAAAGAATAAAGAATAAAGAATAAAACCCCAAAGTCAGCAGAAAGAAAGAAATCATAAAGATCAGATCAGAACAGAAATAAATGAAATAGAAAAGAAGGAGACGATCTCAAAGATCAATAAAACTAAAAGCTGGTTCTTTGAGAAGATAAACAAAATTGATAAAATATTAGCCAGACTCATCAACAAAAAAAGGGACAAGACTCAAATCAACAGAATTAGAAATGAAAAAGGAGAAGTAACAACTGACACTGCAGAAATACAAAGGATCATGAGAGATTACTACAAGCAACCATATGCGGATAATATGGACAACCTGGAAGAAATGGACAAATTCTTAGAAAAGCACAACCTTCCGAAACTGAACCAGGAATAAATAGAAAATATGAACAGACCAAACACAAGCACTGAAATTGAAACTGTGATTAAAAATCTTCCAAAAAACAAAAGCCCAGGACCAGATGGCTTCACAGGCAAATTCTATCAAACATTTAGAGAAGAGCTAACACCTATCCTTCTCAAACTCTTCCAAAATATAGCAGAGGGAGGAACACTCCCAAACTCATTCTACGAGGCCACCATCACCTTGATACCAAAACCAGACAAAGATGTCACAAAGAAAGAAAACTACAGGCCAATATCACTGATGAGCATAGATGCAAAAATCCTCAACAAAATACTAGCAAACAGAATCCAACAGCACATTAAAAGGATCATACACCATGATCAAGTGGGGTTTATTCCAGGAATGAAAGGATTCTTCAATATACGCAAATCAATCAACATGATAAATCATATTAACAAATTGAAGGAGAAGAACCATATGATCATCTCAATAGATGCAGAGAAAGCTATCGACAAAATTCAACACCCATTTATGATAAAACCCCTCCAGAAAGTCAGCACAGAGGGAACTTACCTCAACATAATAAAGGCCATATGTGACAAACCCACATACAAGTTCCTCTTCAATGGTGAAAAACTGAAACCTTTTCCACTAAGATCAGGAACAAGACAAGGTTGCCCACTCTCACCACTCTTATTCAACATAGTTTTGGAAGTTCTAGCCACAGCAATCAGAGAAGAAAAAGAAATTAAAGGAATCCAAATCGGAAAAGAAGAAGTAAAGCTGTCACTGTTTGCAGGTGACATGATACTCTACATAGAATATCCTAAAGATGCTACCAGAAAACTACTAGAGCTAATCAATGAATCTGGTAAAGTAGTAGGATACAAAATTAATGCACAGAAATCTCTGGCATTCCTATACACTAATGATGAAAAATCTGAAAGTGAAATCAAGAAAACACTTCCATTTACCACTGCAACAAAAAGAATAAAATATCTATGAATAAACCTACCTAAGGAGACAAAAGACCTGTATGCAGAAAACTATAAAACACTGATGAAAGAAATTAAAGATGATACAAATAGATGGAGAGATATACCATGTTCTTGGATTGGAAGAATCAACATTGTGAAAATGACTCTACTACCCAAAGCAATCTACAGATTCAATGCAATCCCTATCAAACTACCACTAGCATTTTTCACAGAACTAGAATAAAAAATTTCACAATTTGTATGGAAACACAAAAGACCCCGAATAGCCAAAGCAATCTTGAAAACAAAAAATGGAGCTGGAGGAATGAGGCTCCCTGACTTCAGACTATACTACAAAGCTACAGTAATCAAGACAGTATGGTACTGGTACAAAAAAAGAAATACAGATCAATGGAACAGGACAGAAAGCCCACAGAGAAACCCACGTACATATAGTCACCTTATCTTTGATAAAGGAGGCAAGAATATACAGTGGAGAAAAGACAGCCTCTTCAATAAGTGGTGCTGGCAAAACTGGACAGATACATGTAAAAGTATGAAATTAGAACACTCCTGAACACCATACACAAAAATAAATTCAAAATGGATTAAAGACCTAAATGTAAGGCCAGACACTGTCAAACTCTTAGAGGAAAACATAGGCAGAACACTCTATGACATAAATCACAGCAAGATCCATTTTGACCCACCTCCTAGAGAAATGTAAATAAAAACAAAAATAAACAAATGGGACCTAATGAAACATAAAACCTTTTGCACAGCAAAGGAAAACATAAACAAGACCAAAAGACAACCCTCACAATGGGAGAAAATATTTGTAAATGAAGCAACTGACAAAGGATTAATCTCCAAGATTTACAAGCAGCTCATGCAGCTCAATAGCAAAAAAAAAACAAACAACCCAATCCAAAAATGGGCAGAAGACCTAAATAGACATTTCTCCAAAGAAGATATACAGATTGCCAACAAACTCATGAAAGAATGCTCAACATCACTAATCATTATAGAAAAGCAAATCAAAACTACAATGAGATATCATCTCACACCAGTCAGAATGGCCATCATGAAAAAATCTGCAAACAATAAATGCTGGAGAGGGTGTGGAGAAAAGGGAACACTCTTGCACTGTTCGTGGGAATGTAAATTGATACAGCCACTATGGAGAACAGTATGGAGGTTCCATAAAAAACTATAAATAGAACTACCATACGACCCAGGCATCCCACTTCTGGGCATATACCCTGAGAAAACCATAATTCAAAAAGAGTCATGTACCAAAATGTTCATTGCAGCTCTGTTTACAATAGCCAGGACACGGAAGCAAACTAACTGTCCACCAACAGATGAATGGATAAAGATGTGGCACATATATACAATGGCATATTACTCAGCCATAAAAAGAAACGAAATTGAGTTATTTGTAGTGAGGTGGGTGGACGTAGAGTCTGTCATACAGAGTGAAGTAAGTCAGAAGGAGAAAAACAAATACCGTATGCTAACACATATATGTGGAACCTAAGGAAAAATAATGTCATGAAGAGCATAGGGGTAGGACAGGAATAAAGACATAGACCTACTAGAGCATGGACTTGAGGATATGGGGAGGGGGAAGGGTAAGCTGGGACAAATTGAGAGAGTGGCATGGACATTTATACACTACCAAACGTAGGGTGGATAGCTAGTGGGAAGCGGCCACATGGCACAGGGAGATCAGCTAGGTGGTTTGTGACCACCTAGAGGGGTGGGATAGGGAGGGTGGGAGGGAGGGAAACGCAAGAGGGAAGAGATATGGGAACATATGTATATGTATAACTGATTCACTTTGTTATAAAGCAGTAAGTAACACACCATTGTAAAGCAATTATACTCCAATAAAGATGTTAAAAAAAATACTAGCAAACAGAATCCAAAAGCACATTAAAAGGATCATACATCATGATCAAGTGGGGTTTATCCCAGGAATGCAAGGATTCTTCAATATACTCAAATCAATCAGTGTGATACACCTTTTCAACAAATTGAAGGAGAATAACCATATGATCCTCTCAATACATGCAGAAAAATCTTTCAACAAAATTCAACACCCATTTATGATAAAAACCCTCCAGAAAGTCAGCACAGAGGGAACTTACCTCAACATAATAAAGGCCATGTATGACAAACCCACAGCCAACATTCTTCTCAATGGTGAAAAACTGAAACCATTTTCTCTAAGATCAGAAACAAGACAAGTTTGTCCACTCTCACCACTATTATTCAATATAGTTTTGGGAGTTTTAGCCACAGGAATCAGAGAAGAGAAACAAATAAAAGGAATCCAAATCGGAAAAGAAGAAGTAAAGCTGTCACTGTTTGCAGATGACATGATACTCTACATAGAGAATCCTAAAGATGCTACCAGAAAACTACTAGAGCTAATCAATGAATGTGGTAAAGTAGCAGGATACAAAATTAATGCACAGAAATCTCTGGCATTCCTATACACTAATGATGAAAAATCTGAAAGTGAAATTAAGAAAACACTCCCATTTATCATTGCAATGAAAAGAATAAAATATCTAGGAATAAACCTACCTAAGGAGACAAAAGACCTGTATGCGGAAAATTATAAGACAATGATGAAAGAAATTAATGATGATACAAATAGATGGAGAGATATACCATGTTCTTGGATTGGAAGAATCAACATTGTGCAAATGACTCTACTACCCAAAGCAATCTACAGATTCAATGCAATCCCTATCAAACTACCACTGGAATTTTTCACAGAGCTAGAACAAAAATTTCACAATTTGTATGGAAACACAAAAGACCCCGAATAGCCAAAGCAATCTTGTAAAGAAAAATGGAGCTGGAGGAATCAGGCTCCCTGACTTCGGACTATACTACAAAGCTACAGTAATCAAAAGTATGGTACTGGCACAAAAAAAGAAATATAGATCAATGGAACAGGATAGAAACCCAGAGATAAAGCCACGCACATATGGTCACCTTATCTTTGATAAAGGAGGCAAGAATATACAGTGGAGAAAAGACAGCCTCTTCAGTAAGTGGTGCTGGCAAAACTGGACAGATACATGTAAAACTATGAAATTAGAACACTCCTGAACACCATACACAAAAATAAATTCAAAATGGATTAAAGACCTAAATGTAAGGCCAGACACTGTCAAACTCTTAGAGGAAAACATAGGCAGAACACTCTATGACATAAATCACAGCAAGATCCATTTTGACCCACCTCCTAGAGAAATGTAAATAAAAACAAAAATAAACAAATGGGACCTAATGAAACATAAAAGCTTTTGCACAGCAAAGGAAAACATAAACAAGACCAAAAGACAACCCTCACAATGGGAGAAAATATTTGTAAATGAAGCAACTGACAAAGGATTAATCTCCAAGATTTACAAGCAGCTCATGCAGCTCAATAGCAAAAAAAAACAAACAACCCAATCCAAAAATGGGCAGAAGACCTAAACAGGCATTTCTCCAAAGAAGATATACAGATTGCCAACAAACACATGAAAGAATGCTCAACATCATTAATCATTAGAGAAATGCAAATCAAAACTACATTGAGGTATCACCTCACACCGGTCAGAATGGCCATCATCAAAAAAATCTGCAAACAATAAATGCTGGAGAGGGTGTGGAGAAAAGGGAACACTCTTGCACTGTTGGTGGGAATGTAAATTGATACAGCCACTATGGAGAACAGTATGGAGGTTCCTTAAAAAACTAAGAATAGAACTACCATATGACCCAGCAATCCCACTACTGGGTGTATACCTTGAGAAAACCATAATTCAAAAAGAGTCATGTACCAAAATGTTCATTGCAGCTCTGTTTACAATGGCCAGGACATGGAAGCAATGTAAGTGTCCATCATCGAATGAACGGATAAAGAAGATGTGGCACATATATACAATGGAATATTACTCAGCCATAAAAGGAAACGAAATTGAGATATTTGTAGTGAGGTGGATGGACATAGAGTCTGTCATACAGAGTGAAGTAAGTCAGAAAGAGAAAGAAAAATACCGTATGCTAACACATATATACAGAATCTAAAAAATAAAATGGTTCCAAAGAAACTAGTGGCAGGACAAGAATAAAGATGCAGACGTAGAGAATGGAGTTGAGGACACGGGGAGGGGGAAGGGTAAGCTGGGACGAAATGAGAGAGTGGCATGGACATATATACACTACCAAATGTAAAATAGATAGCTAGTGGGAAGCAGCTGCATAGCACAGGATATTAGCTCAGTGTTTTGTGACCACCTAGAGGGGTGGGATAGGGAGGGTGGGAGGGAGATGCAAGAGGGGGGGATATAGGGATATATGTACACGTATAGCTGATTCACTTTCTTATAAAGCAGAAACTAACACAACATTGTAAAGCAATTATACTCCAATAAAGATGTTAAAAAAAAAAGAATGGCTATCATCAAAAAGAACATAAATAACAATGTTGGCAAGGATGTTGCACTATTGGTAGCAATGTAAATTAGCGCAGCCACTTTGGAAAACAGCATGAAGGTTTCTCTAAAAAGTAAAAACAGAACTACCATATGAACCAGCAATTCCAGTCCTGGGTACATATCCAAAAAAAAAAAAACAAACACTAATTCAGAAAGACACACACACCACAATGTTCATAGTAGTAGTATTTATAATTGTCAAGATATGGAAGCAACCTAAGTGTCCATTAACAGATGAATGGATAAAGAAGATATGGCATATATATACAATGGAATACTACTCAGCCATAAAAAAGAATGAAATTTTGCCATTTGCAGCAACATGGATGGACTTGGAGAGCATTATGCTAAGTGAAATAAGTCAAACAGAGAAATACAAATACCATATGATATCACTTACATGTGGAATCCAAAAAAATACAAGAAACTAATGACTATAACTAAAAAGAAGCAGACTCAGAAATATAGAGAACAAACTTAGTGGTTACCAGTGGGGAGAGGGAAGGGGGGAAAGGCCATACAGGGGTAGGGGATTAAAAAAGTTTTTTTCATGATGTACCAACTTTTTCTCTGTGAAAGACACCCCTAAGAGGAAAAAAAAACAAGCTACAGACTAGGAAAAACTATTTCTAAACCACATATCCTACAAAGGACTCATATCTGGAATATACAAAGACTTTTCAAAACTTAACAGCTAATCCAATTAGAAAATGGGAAAAGATATGAAGAGACACTTCACCAAATTGAATGTACACATGGCAAATAAGCATATGAAAAGTTGTTCAACACCACCACCCATTAGGGAAATGCCAGTAAAGGTGGCAATGAGATATCATTACACACCTCTGCTGTACTAGTGACAGTATGAAAAGCTGGCAAAGATATGGAAAAACTTAATCTTTTACACATTACTGGTAGAAATATAAAATCGTACAGCCACACTGGAAAACAATTTGTCAGTTTCTTACAAAATTAAGCATACATATAAGACCCAGCATATGGCAATTATCCTAGAGAAAGGAAAACTTATGTTCACACAACTATCTGTACACAAATGTTCATATCAGATTCATTTATAATAGTTAAAAACTAGAAACAATCAAAATGTACTGCAGTAAGTGAATGATTTATAGAAACTTAAGTACATCCATGCAATGGAATACCACTCAGCAATAAAAAGGACAAACTATTGATACATGCAGCAATTTGGATGAACCTCAAAGGCAATTCATTGACTGAAAAGAGCCAATTTCGAAAGATCACATATTGTATGATTCCATTTATATAAAATTCTTGAAATGATGAAATTATGGAGACGGAAAAGGGATTAGAAATTGCCTGAGGTTAGGAATGATGGGGGTGACAGTGGTGGTTGTGACTATAAAGGGGAGCACAAGGGAGACTTTTGTGATGATGGAACAGTTCTGTATCTTGATTGTGGTGGCGGATTAGATGGATCTACACGTGATAAAATGGCACAGAATTATATACATACATTATACCAATGTCAATTTCCTTGTAGGATACTGTGTTATAGTTACATAAGATATAACCATTGGAGGAAACTGGGACTGTAAGAATACATGAGATTTTTGTACTATCTTTTCAATTTCTGTGAATATATAATTATTTAAAAATAAAAAAAATTTTGGGCTTCCCTGGTGGTGCAGTGGTTGAGAGTCCGCCTGCCGATGCAGCGGACATGGGTTCGTGCCCCGGTCCAGGAAGATCCCACATGCCACGGAGCGGCTAGGCCCATGAGCCATGGCCGCTGAGTCTGCGTGTCCGGAGCCTGTGCTCCGCAACAGGAGAGGCCACAACAGTGAGAGGCCCGCGTACCGCAAAAAATAAATTAATAAATAAATAAATTTAAAATCACTGGTTATCTTGTCACTGTTATTCATTTCATTTCATTATTATTACTGAAAATAATTTTGCTGTTTGGAAGACCTGGAGCAATAAAAATGATCCGTTCTAGAGTGTCAAATATTCTAGGTATGCCACTGAATATACCTAAAAGAAATGAATGTGCTTGTCTACCAGAAGATATGTACAAGAATGTCTGCAGCAGCTTTATTTATAGGAATAAACTGGAAATGACTGAAATGCCTATAACCTGGAAGATGAATAAATTGTGGTATATTCACACAATGGAATACTAAAAGGAAGAGGAAGGGAAAGGAGAGGAAGAGGAAAAATTTCATCTCACTTTATGTATACATTAAAGCCTCAGTTATATTTTCAGTAATGGGGCCTGATTTAGCATCCTTGATCAAAATTTAACACTGCCCCTTCACCGTTATAATGAATTAAAACTATATTTGCTGCTCTGTATTAAAGAGTTGGTGGTATTACATTAAAAACACTGAAAACAGTTGGATTTCAAATGAATTATGGTAGTCTCCTTTACCCACCATTTCACTTTCTACAGTTTCTATTACCCACAATCTACTGTGGTCTGAAAACATTAAATGGAAAACTCCAGAAATAAACAATTCATAAGTTTTTCAACTGCACTCTGTTCTAAGTAGTGTAATGAAATTTTGCACCCACTTGGGATCTCCGTCAACATTTTCTGCTCCTGACATCAACCATCAACATCGTCATTGATCAATGATCCAGGATCACCCGAAGCAGGTGATCCTGCTTCTGACGTGTGGTCAGAAGGCCAGTAGCCTAATGCTACATCACAACGTCTACATCATTCACGTCACTTCATCTTACTTATCACATAGACATTTTATCATCTCACATCATCACAAGAAGAAGGGTGAGTACAGTACAATAAGATATTTTGAGATAGAGAGATAGACCACATTCATGAATTTTACAGTATATTGTTATAACTGTTCCATTTCATTATTGTTGTTAACCCCTGACTGTGCCTAATTTATAAATTAAATTTTATCATAGGTCTGTATGTATTGGAAAAAACATAGTATATACAGAATTTGGTACTCGCCCCAGTTTCAGACATTTACTGGGGATGGATAAGGGGGGCTACTGTATATTGTTGCAGGATATAACTGTTTCTTCAAAAATTCTAATAATTCATCTAACTAGCAAGTTATACAACTTGAAGTTGTATACTTAGTTATATAAGATCTCTCTGAAATCTGTAAAAATTGTTACCAAATTAATACGTATTTTAAGAGCACAAACCACTTATGAAACTTCATTTTTATTACTGTGTCAAAAAACATTTACTAGAGAGTGGAAAATATATTAATGGTCCATTGAAATTCACTTCCCAGTGTCCCCTTTGCCCCTTACAGCATCTTCTCCTCTAGCAGCCAGTAGGGAGAATCCAGATCCTGCCAAAGACAGGATGTGAGGCTATGCTTTACATACACTCGAGAGAACAAGAAGTGTAGAGCAGGTGCATCCATAGAAAAGGTCTGAGAAAGGTCTCAGAATCCCTAGCTGGGCTGATTGGTGATGGTATTTCTTTCCTGAGGCCAGCTAGTAAAAACTGGAGGGGGTAAATACTTCTTTCAATGCAAAGACAGCAACACAAGACTTCGAAGCTTACAAAAAATCAAGGAAACAGACACCAACAAAGGAACACGATGATTTTCTAATAACCAATCCTAAAGAAATAAAGCTCTACAAATTACCTGATGAAGAATTCCAAACAATTGTTTTAAGGAAGGTTGGTAAACTACCAGAGAACACAGATAGACAATGCAACAAAATCAGGAAAACAACACAGGAACAAAATGAGAAATTCAACAGAGATAGAAATCATCAAAAAGAACCAAACAGAAATTCCGGAGCTGAAGAATACAATGAATGAAATGAAAAATCCAAGAGACAGCATCAACATCAGGCGTGAACAAACAAAACAGAAGAAAAAAATCTGAGAACTCAAAGACAGGTAATTTGAAATTATCTAGTCAGCGTGTCTGAATGTATAAAAAACAATATCAAACAATATGCTGCTTACAAGAGACCTGCTTCGGCTTTAAGGATACACATATCTTTAAAGTGAAGGGATGGAAAAAGGTATTTCATGCAAGTAGAAACCAAAAGAGAGCAGAGGTAGCTACACTTATGTTAGATAAAATACACTTTAACTCAAAAGCTGTAATAAGAGAGAAAGAAAGTCATTATATAATGATAAAAGGAGCAATTCATCAAGAGGATATAACAATTATAAATATAGATTCATCCCTTGGTATCTGCAGGGGATTTGTTTGAGGACCTGCTACAGATACCAAAACCCACAGATGCTCAAGTCCTGTAGTCAGCCCTCCACATCTGCGAATTCAACTAATCCCAGATCATGTAGTACTGCATTTACTGAAAAAAACCACATTTAAGTGGACCTGCAGAGTTCATATCTGTGTTGTTCAAGGGGTCAGCTATATATGCACCCAACATGAGAGCACTCAAATATGTTAAGCAAATATTAACAGATATCAAAGTAGAAACAGACAGCAGTGTGGTAATAGTAAGGAACTTCAATACTCCACTTTCAACAGTGCATAGATCATCCAGACAGAAAATCAGTAAGGAAACACTGGATTGAACCATACTTTAGATCAAATGCACCTAACAGACATACACAGAACATTCCATCTAATAGCAGCAGAATACACATTCTTCTCAGGTACACATGGAACATTCTCCAGGATAGATCACATGCTAGGTCACAAAAAAGTCTTAACAGATTTAAAAAGATTAAAATCATATAAGTATCTTTTCTGACCACAATGGCATAAAACTAGAAACCAAACACCAGAAGAAAGCTGGAAAATTAACAAATATGTGGAAATTAAACAACACACTCCTGAATAACCAATGGGTCAAAGAAGAAATGAAAAGGGAAATCAAAAAATATCTTAAATGAAAACAGAAATACAACATACCCAAACTTATGGGATGCAACAAAAGCAGCTTTAAGAGGGAAGTTTATAGCAATAAACATCTATATTAAGAGAAAAGAAAGATCTCAAATAAACAACCTGACTTTAAACCTCAAGGAACTATAAAAAGAACAAACTAAGCCCAAAGTAAGCAGAAGGAAGAAAATAACAAAGATCAGGGCAGAAATAAATGAAGTAGAGACTAGAAAAATGATAAAACAAATCAGTGAAACTAAAGCTGGTTTTTTGAAAAGATAAACAAAATTGACAACCTTTACCTGGACTAGCTAAGGAAAAAAGAGAGAAGATTTGAATAAATAAAATCAGAAATGAAAGAGGAAACATTACAACTGACACTGCAGTAATACAAGGGATCATGAAAGACTATTATGAACAATTATATGCAAACAAATTAGATAATCTAAAAAATGGATAAATTCCTAGACACATATAAACTACCAAGGCTGAATCATGACAAAATAGAAAATCTGAAAAGACCAATAATGAGTAAGGAGATTGAACCAGTAATCAAAAATCTACCAATAGGGCTTCCCTGGTGGCGCAGTGGTTGGGAGTCCGCCTGCCGATGTGGGGGACGCGGGTTCGTGCCCCAGTCCAGGAGGATGCCACATGCTGTGGGTGAGTTCTACCAGATATTTAAAGAAGAATTAATACCCATCTTTCTCAAATCCTCCAAAAAAATTGAAGAAGAGAAAACACTTCCAATATCCCTGAATAACACAGATGCAAAAATCCTCAATATAATACTAGCATGGCAAATTTAACAGCACATTAAAAGAAGCAGATACCATGATCAAGTGGAATTTATCCTTGGGATGCAAGCATGGTTCAACATATGCAAATCAATAAATGTGATATACCACATTAACAGAATGAAGGATAAAAATTATATGATCATCTTAATACAGAAAAAGGTTTGACAAATTCATGATAAAAAAAAACTCTCAACAAATTACTTATAGAAGGAACGTAGCTCAACACAATAAAGGCCATATATAACAAGTGCACAGCTAACATCATGCTCAAAAGTAGAAAACTGAAGGCTTCTCCTCTAAAATCAGGGATAAGACAAGGGTGCCCACTCTTGCCACTTGTATTCAACATAGTACTGGAAATCCTAGTCAGAGCAATTAGGCAAGAAAAAGAAATGAAAGACATCCAAAATGAAAAGGAAGAAGTAAAATTATCTGTTTGCAGATGACATGATCTTGCATATAGAAAACCCTAAAGACTCCATCAAAAACTGTTAGAACTAATCAATGAATTCAGTAAAGCTATAGGATTTGAAATCAACAAACAAAATCAGTTGCATTTTTTACACTAATAATGAATGATCTGAAAGAGAAATTAAGAAAACAATCCCTTTTGCAACAGCTTCAAAAGCAATAAAATACAAAAGAATAAATTTAACCAAGGAGGTTAAAGATCTGTACACTGAAAATTATGAGACACTGATGAAAGAAATTGAAGACTCAAATAAATGGAAAGATATCCTTTGCCCTTGGGTTGGAAGAATTAATATTTTTAACATGTCCATACTGGGGCTTCCCTGGTGGTGCAGTGGTTAAGAATCCGTCTGCCAATGCAGGAGACACGGGTTCGAGCCCTGGTCTGGGAAGATCCCACATGCCGCGGAGCAATTAAGCCCGTGAGCCACAGTTACTGAAGCCCGTCCACCCTAGAGCCTGTGCTCCGCAACAAGAGAAGCCACCACAATGAGAAGCCTGCGCACCACAGTGAAGAGTAGCCCCCGCTTGCCGCAACTAGAGAAAGCCCGCACGCAGCAACGAAGACCCAACACAGCCAAAAATAAATAAACAAAATAAAATTAATTAATTAATTTTTAAAAATGTCCATACTACGCAAAGTGATCTACCGGTTCAATGCAATCCTTATCCAAATTCGAATGGCATTTTCACAGAAACAGAAAAAGAAAAATCCCAAAATTCCAACTGAATTACAAAAGACCATGAATAGCCAAAGCAATCTTGAGAAAGAAGAACAAAGCTGGAAGCATCACATACTTGATTTCCATCTATATTACAAAGCTATCATAATCAAAACAGTATGGTAGCTGCATAAATACAGTTGCATAGACCAGTGGAACAGAATAGAGGGCCCAGAAATAAATCCAGGCATATATGGTCAACCAATCTTTTACGAGGAGACCAAGAACACACAATGAATAGTCTTGGTAAATAAACACAATAAACAGTCTTGGTAAAACTGGATATCTACATGCAAAAGAATGAAATTGCATCCCTATATACACCATTCAAAAAAATTAACTCAAGGACTTCCCTGGTGGCACAGTGGTTGAGAGTCCGCCTGCCGATGCAGGGGACACGGGTTCGTGCCCCGGTCCAGGAAGATCCCACATGCCGCGGAGCGGCTAGGCCCATGAGCCATGGCTGCTGAGCCTGCGCGTCTGGTGCCAGTGCTCTGCAATGGGAGAGGCCACAACAGTGAGAGGCTCGCGTACCACAAAAAAAAAAAAAAAAAAAAAAAAAAAAAATTAACTCAAAATGGATTAAAAATTTAAACATAAGACCTGAAACTGTAAAACCCATAGAAGAAAACATAGAGAAAAAGCTCCTTGACATTGGTCTTGACAATGATTTTTCGGATATGACACTAAAAGCAAAGGCAACAAAATGAAAAATAAACCAGTAGGACTATATCCAATTAAAAAGCTTCTGCACAGCAATGGAAACAATCAACAAAATAAAAAGGCAACCTACAGAATGGAAGAGAATATTTTCAAACCATATATCTGTTAAAGGGTTAATATCTAAAATACATAAGAAACTCATTTAACTCAATAGCAAAAAAAAAAAAAAAAAACAACCAAATAATCTGACTAAAAAAATGAGCAAAAGTCCTGAATAGACATTTTTCCAAGAAGACATACAAATAGCCAACAAGTATGTGAAAACATCACTAATCACCAGAAAAATGCAAATCAGAACCACAATGAGATATCACCTCACACCTGTTCAGATGGCTATTATAAAAAAGACAAGAGGTGACCAGGTGTCAGCAAGGATGTAGAGAAAACGACACCTTTGTACACTGTTGGTGGGAATATAAATTGGTATTGCCGTTCTGAAAAACAGTATGGAGATCCCTCAAAAAATTAAAACCAGAACTACCATATGGAAACAAACTAAGTGTCCATTGATGTATGAATGGATAAAGAAAGTATGAAATGGAATATTATTCAGCATAAAAAAGAAAATTCTGCCATTTGAGACAACATGGATGAACCTGAAGGATATAATACTAAGTGAAATAAGCCAGACAGAGAAAGACAAGTACTGTATGATCTCACTAAATGTGGAGTCTAAGAAAAAAAAGTTGAATATATAGAAACAGAGAGCAGAATGCTGGTTCTCAGGGGTTATGGGGTGGGAGAAATCTGAACATATTGGTCAAAGGATATAAATTTTCAGCTATAAGATGAATGAATAAGTTTTGGGGATCTAATATACAGTATGGTGACTACAGGCAATAATACTGTATTATATATTTGAAATATGCTAAGAGAGTGAATCTTATGCATTCTCACCACAAAACAAACAAAACTCCTCAGTATCTGCATTATGCAATGATGTATATATAATTAACAAGACTTAAAGGTACAACTGCTGTGTATACCCTCTTAAGGCTACACTTTACTGTAGTTAGCTTTCCTAAATAATTCTTAATATACCAACTTCAGGTTCTGTGTGTGTGTTTTTCTGATATCATTACCTGAATTGCTGGTCTAGCTTTTCAGCCACAAAATCCTGTCTCTCTTTTTCTTTCTTCTCTCTTAATAATCTGATTTTTTCTCTCATTCTATCTTTTTTCTCCTCAATTGTTTCTTCTTTCAATTGCATTTCAATAAAATATTCATTTTCTTCTGATGCTAAAAGTTCACGTAACCTAAGTTCACAAAACAAAATGACAAGAGAAAAGGAAATTAAAACTATCATGCCACATGTACCATTTCACTAACTGATTTTTATTTTGTTAAATCTGATTTCAGAAGTACACGTTCAGTCATAAATTTTGTAAGAAGGAAAGATCATTACAGTATTCCATAAAATAAGACTAGTTGCCATTTAAAGCAATAAAGATACTGATCTATGCCATGTTTTATTTGATCACATACAGATGAGATATGTAATGTATATCTTCAACAAAAAAGCAAAATGAGCAGATTTTAATTAAAAATAAAGAAATCTGAAACAATATGTTCTTTTGCTTTCTATCAAACATAGGTTATCACAAGTGAAAATAGAAACAAGCAATAGCTATTGGTTTGGCAGGAATATGCATAGCTCAGCCATGATCCTTACTGTAAAAATTCACTTGATTTTTGATTGATCAATCTCAAACTGTGGTTTTAGGAATGTTTCAGAGTCTGGGTCAGCTGGTTTACGAGCCTTACTTATTTCGTCTTTCTTCAGTATTGATGATAAACCCTTGCATGGCATCCTTGACTCTTGATTTCACAAGACTGTCCACAAACTTGTGGTCATTGTGCTGGTCCCACTCAACTTTCAAGCGATCCCGCTCGTTTGACTTAATGGAAGCCAAAATAGCATGATGCTTCTGATGGCTGCGTCGGATTCTTTCCAGATGATGTTCAGCCCCTTGGCCTTTGGGAGGCTTGGCTCTCTGAAAACAAATAGCAACTATCACTTATGATAGACCCAAAATCGATTGCATATTTTCAATTAATCATGACCTCCACCGATACTCATATTAATCAAAACTTGGTATATAAAACTAATACATCCTGCTACAACTGCAAACAACTTAGGTGCCTAAGATGTAACTTGTTTGATTCTTTGAACCTATACCTAAGATGTCATCAAATCAGTCTCAAATATTTCTCAAATGCCATTTGAGTAAAAGTTCATGGAATTATAAAGTTAAAAATTTGAACAGGGCTCCAGAGATTATCTAGTCAATAGATAATTGACTAGATAATCTCTGGATTATCTAGATAAGTTATAACTTAACAATAGATAAGTTATTTGCTCAAAGTGCTTTAAATAGTTAGGGCAAAAAAAAAAAAACAGTTAGGGCAGACCTGGATAGAACAAGAATTAGAGGTCTTCTAATTCCTGACCTTAATCTTGCCACCAACTACCCCACATTGTTTCTCAGGGGTGGACAACATAGCTACCGACATAAAAATTCTTTCAATTAAGAGACTACTATCTAAGTGTAAGGATATATCAATATATAACAAGTTGTGACAATAAAAAACCCTTTACTAAGAAGGAAGCAAGGAAGATAGAAAGGGAGGGAGGGAAAGAAGGAAAAGAAAAGAGGGAAAAAAAAAAACCCTAGTGGTAGAACTTTTTTCCTATTTCTATTGTGCCCAGAAGTTTAATGTAAGAGCTGTGCTCCTGACATTTTGGGGTAAATTGAATTTCTGTAAATATGTTCATTTTATACAAACTTCCACCAGAAAGTTGGAAATGCATACATCATTGTGAATACATATTGACACATTTAATAAAATCATATGGACTATATCTTTTTCATTTCTGTACTCCTAGCAATGAACATGCCTACCAGCATCAGGTTCTCAATATGAATGGGAAAGATGAATGAATGAAACAATGTTTATGGGTGGGCTTGATGTGATTCCTGCTCCTCCTGGGCCACCATGAAATCCATGGTCTTGAGCTTTGTATTTTCAGCCAGTTTTAGCAAATCATCCTTAGGTGAGTAGTGAGACTCTGGTGTGCTGATTCACAGTGACAAAACTTTTTTTTTTGCGGTACGCGGGCCTCTCACTGTTGTGGCCTCTCCCGTTGCGGAGCACAGGCTCCGGACACGCAGGCTCAGCGGCCATGGCTCACGGGCCCAGCCGCCCCGCGGCATGTGGGATCTTCCCGGACCGGGGCACAAACCCGTGTCCCCTGCATCGGCAGGCAGACTCTCAACCACTGCGCCACCAGGGAAGCCCAGGAACAAAACTTTTAACTCATGTGGCAGAGTCAATCTGATCATTTACACTTAGAATTGGGACTTGGTAAGGGAATCTCCTAGGGAAAGAAAATCAACATTTGAAGATAGCTTCATGAAAAGATTCAGGGCTCAGGGTATATATATATATATATATATACACACACCTAGATTAGTTGAATAAGATAATACAAAACTGAGGTAGGTTGGAGACAAAAGATGATACTGAGGGTTACATCATGGGAAGTAACTAATTCATATCCAAATTATTTAGAGCCTAGATTTAGTTAACAAACTACTGTTCTCTAATACATAAAACATTTTATGAATGTGGATTCAGTGACAACAAAGCAGAGCCTGAGTCAAGACTGCACCCTGGGCAGGATATACATAGGAACTCACACTCCCAGTAGACAGATGGGCTGAGAACAGGAACCAAGCACCAAGGTCATAAGGAATCAACTGTCAAATTGTCAGGGCAAGAACCAGGTTCTGAGGTACATTTTGACTGAAGAGGGGGATGGGGGTGGAGGGTGGTGAGAAACAGCCTGAGCAGTAGCTGGGGATTAGGAAGCCCTTTAAGGCTTGGGCATCCTGTGTAGGACTTTGTGATCAGGAAGGACCTTATCTCTGGATGAACAGGTATGATCTGGAGTTCTCTAACAACGAGGTGGTGCCAACCCATGCAGTCTTAGCATTATGTAATCAAAACCTGTCCTGTTTAACAGAAATATAATATAAACCAGATATGTAATTTAATAACATTTTCTAGTAGCTGTATTTTAAAAAGTAAAAAGAAACAGGGGAAATTAATTTTAATAATATATTTTTATTTAACCAATATATCCAAAATATTATCATTTCAACATGTGACTCTACGCATAGTTCAAGTGCTCAAAAGCCATTTGTGGCTAGTGGCCACCATAATGGACACTGCAACTCTTAAACCATGCTAAATTCAGAACAAAGGGTTTAATAACCACTCTGTACTTTCAAGGTCACTGAAGGCTTTTGTTACTGCAACATCTCAAATTAGTTTCTACTATTACAGTTTAATGTCTTAAAGAATGATGTCTTACAGCCTAGGTTTGATCCTGGCCTCTACTGATTACTAATTGTATGATCTTGAGCAAGTTACTTAATCTTTTTAAGTCACAGTTTTCTCACCTGTCAAAATGAGAAAAATAAATGTCCTCCTAAAAAATTATTTCAAGAAGTAAATAACTGGGTTCCTAGGAGGCACTCACCAAATAGCCGCTCCTTTTGCTTCTCCATTACTTCAGACATTTCATCTTTCACCAACTTCTCCTGGAGGAATTGTTTAGCATCCAAGTCTCATCTCTGGTGGCTTTAATTCTTCTCCCACCACAACTCTGCAACCTCTAACATCCACACTTCTTATCACACTCTGACATCTGAGATACACCAGCTCTGACCTCTTCCTTTTCCTCTTTACTCTTCTATAAACTTAAAGTATTCAATAGGCCTCCTTCTCCGGTTTGGTGGTAATTTGGTGGAACAGAAATCCTTATTGGTTCCCAACACAAGTAATATCACCTGACCAATGGCCCAGCCCCTGAGCTCAGTGTTCGCATACGGAACCCAAAGTACATCAATTTCTGTCCCTCATAAAGTCTGTCTATAATGATCACCTTGAACCGTACAGACTGTAAAAGACTCCACTCTACTGATTTCCAAACCCAGATCCTACAGTCCCTGGACCTAAAAAAGAGGGGGCATTGAGAACTGCTATGCGCACTATGGAGCATAATAAAACTGCACCCTTCATTATCCCTGATATTTCTTCCACAATGTTCCAACACAGACAGTATAGCACATCATTATCTACTGTGTTAACCTTTGATGGTTTTGTGCATGAGCAAGTTGTTTCTGCAGTTAGATGATAAGCAACGTGAAGGCAGGGATCAGACTTCTAAAGAAGGGTAAACCTCCCAGGGTCACTGTATTCACCCCTGTATTTTCCACAGAGCTGTGCACACAGCAGGGGCTCAAGTAATACCTCCATAATTGCCTGCCTACACGTGGTTTTCTAGCCTGTAGAAACCAGTGTGTAGAAACAAAGGTGCATGGACCAAGCGTCTGGGGTTCTGAGCAGGATCTGCAGCACGCAGCATTCCCCTGGCCTCCTACCACCTCCCCTGCCTTAAAGGCAACCAACCTCCTATTCCCAGGCCTGCAGGGACGCTTCTGTTATGGTTGAGTCAGCAGAGAAAGGGCTCTATAACCACTCACAACCCCTCACAGCCCAATACTCCTTCAACAGACGATTTTCCTAGGCGTGTAGAACTAGCCCAAGACCGTACAGCTGCATCACCGCCAGCCCAGACCCCAGATTTCCTGCCGCCTGACCCAGCACCGTTTCCTTGACACACCCTCCGCATTGCAAAGGGACGACCTCTTTCAGCAGTCTTGGAAGACTGAAAACTCTCAAGATCTAAAGTGGTGTTTCTCCAAATACAGAAAGTAAATATTATATGACGCGGGGGGGTTGGGGGGTAGGGAGGGACGGAGTACGAGAGCTAGGCAAGAGACCTTATCCTTCCCTCTTTCAAAATTCAAGCTGCTGCATCAAGCACCTGCTTCCCTCGAGAGAGCCCCTGTTGGGGGCCAGGGTGGGCTGCGCTGAGTTGGGGGAGATGCAGAAAGCGGTAGGGTCCCGCACACACATCCCGTGCTTACCACGATCACCACTTTGGGAGTGGGGCCCTTAACCTCCCGCTGTACGATGCCAAATCGCTGGCTGTACATTTTCGAGTCCCCTCGGCTTGGGGGCGGCGCCCGCCGCGGTTCCCCAACCACAGCGACCTGAGGGACCAGATTCCGCGACGCAGAGGTCCGGTTGCCATGGTGCGCCTCGCGGGGATCAGGGCAGGTGAGTGGGGCGGAAGTTGGTCCCGTCACCATGGTGACCATAGACTCCAGCACTCACGACTTCCTCTGGGAGCGGAAAAGCTGAGTCTGCGCAGTCCTCTCCCCGCCCTCCGCCAGGCCTCCCGCCGACCTCACTCCCTTCTTCCAGGGTTCATCAAATAGCAGAAAAAGAGCCTCCTTAACCCGAAGTTTAGTCGAAGATCTAACTACATTCCAATTGACTTTTCTGTTTATATCTTGTAATCGGTCTAAAAGCATGAGGAAGGTTAGTGGGCATTTTGTTGGTAGGCTAAAATTTGAGGCCATCTCTAAGTTAATCTTCATGACATAAATCATCACAAGACAACCTTATTCGCGTAGTTCTTTACAGGAATTTACAAGTTATTTTCACACATAAAACCTCTGAGCCTCACAAATATCTTACAAGATTGATGGAACAGCGGGTATTATCCTCATTTTACAGCTAAACAATTAAAGCTGAGAGAGCCTGTTTTGTCAGCCAACTCAACCAGTAATGACAAATTTGTTAATAAAATCAGGAAACCAGGGCTTAGACTTGAGGTACCCTAGGATGGGGGGCAATCAGATGGGCTGGTACGGCAGTGACACGACCTGGCTGGGCACAATAAAAACTAGGGCCAGGGGGAGGATGTGGATTAGAATTGCAGGTGATCGGGCTCTGAGATTCCAGATCCCAGGCAGGAAAACAACACAGGTCAGGAAACCTAGAAGGGGCCCTCAGCACAGGTGGAGACCACAGCTGTACTTCTGGTCAAGAGCAAGGTGGTAGTTAATACCTAAAAGCCAAATAACACTTTGGTACTCTTTCTATAGTGGGGGTGAACATAGAACCAACACTACAACACAAAAAAAATCAGCACCTAGTCGGTCACTGACGTGTAATAACCAAAGTACAACTAGTACTGTGCATCCCATCTTAAGACCGCAATTTACGGTAAATTAGCATTGCTTAATCATTTGTAATGCGCCCACTTCGGATTTTGTAGGCAGTAATGTTTCTAGGTTTGGACTCCATTTCCTGAATTGCTGGTTCAGGCTTTCAGCCACAAAACAGTGTCTCTCTTCTCTTTCAAAATTTCTTTTAATAATTCTCTCATTTTGTCTTTTATGTCCTATAAAGCTTCTTCCTTCAACTGCAGTTCGGAAAAATACTCATTTTCATTTACTGCTAAGAGTTTACGTAGCCTGAAACAAACAAAAAAGAAAGAAATTAGATGGTTGTCTCCGTTCCCTGGACACGGTCCTGAGGGCCAGTTCCTTGATCTTCGATTCCCACGGGTGCCTGGCCCGCCGGCTGGTCTGAGTGGAAGCACCCTGACACCACACCCTTGGGCAAGAGAGGCGACGAAAACGCCCTCGGCCTAGGAGCGGGTTTTGGTAAACGCCACTGAGATCCTTGGGCGCCCGTCGGTAACCTCCGAGGTCTACACCCTGGAGTTTTCAGCGACAGACAGGGGAAGCAGACCCTTGGCAATACCCGGCTGCCCTGCACATCCCAGCGTTGGTCCTGAGCTCGTCTTGCCGCGCCCTCACCCTGGGCGTGTCCCGTAACTTAATTCCGCTTCGGTTTTACCTGTTGAGCCACTTTGTGAAGAGGGGATTCGGCTTCCCACCGTGACGGCTCGGCTTGGGAACAGAAGCCTGGACCCAGCGGAGGCCACGCCCACGCCCCAGGGCCGCCCAGGCAGGCGGGTGAGGGGCAGCGTCTCCCGAGCCCCGGTGGGAGGACCGCGGTCCGGGCGCCGGAGCCCCCTGGCGGGCCTATTCAGTGGGTGGAGGGGCTGGGCCAGGCGCCAAGCCCGGTGAGACGAGGCTTTCAACCAAGTCTCAACCTCCTGGGAGGCCTAAGAGAAGTGATTCACCCAAGGTCCATGGACAGAACCTGACCTTGCTCTTGCCACCCATTATACCACTTTCTCAGAGGCAGTCAATCAACACTTAAGCACCATCAAGACTCTCCAAAAGAAACACTAAGTGTATAAATCAGTAAACGGGACAATAAAAATCATTTAAAAATAATTTTAAAATAGAACAGCATAGAGATAGAAACTATTTATATTATTTCCAATGCCTATTGTGCCCCAACAAGGTTCACGCAAGGGCTGTCCTCCCAACAGTTTCCTGAATTCTGTGTTTTCACCATTAAATTCCACGATAAAGTTGGAAATCCATTCACCATTTGTAAATACATATTGATGTATTTAATAAAACTGCATGGACTATATCTTTTTCATTCCTGAATCCCAGTATTAAGTACAGTGCCTACCATGGGCCAGGTTCTCAATACTTGAATGACACAAAAATAGCCGAGACCAGCAAGTTTTTTCTGGGTGGGCTTGACAGAATTTCTGTACTTGCTGGGGTCACCATGAAATCCATGGTCTTCAGCTTTGCATTTTCAGCAACGCAGCTTTATCAAGTTATCCTTTATCCTCAGGTGAGTAGTGAGACCCTTGGGAGCTGATTCATGGCAGGGTGGCTTTGTAACGTGTCACCTTGACTAGGCTACGTTTCCCAGTACTCCCTTCCCCGTACGCTTCCGGTTAGGATGGGCCACAAGAGACATTTTGCGTGATATCTGGAGGGCAGAAGTGAAGCAGCAGCACACTCGGAAGGTTGGTGCAGGGGCACCAGGCACTGTTGCAGTTCACACATGTCATTTATCTGCTGGCTCACCTCGTTGGTATGGGGCAGCAGTCAGGCCTGCAGCCAGGCCTGCAGCTGCTCCACCTTCCCCAGGATCTTCCTTCGGCTTCTCTAATTCCTGGCCCAGATGCATATTTAACTCTGTGATGAAGGGCACCAGCTTCTTCTGCAGGAAACCCACATCATCGAAGTTGGAGGTGGTGAGAGGCTGACATGGGTTCCAGGCCATCCGCGTGGTTTGCAGCTCGTGCTCGTGGGCGCCAGTGTCTCCTCGGTCTCCCACTCTTTACATCCATCTTCCCTTCCCGATTGCCTGCCCTGCAGACTTCAAGCTCCAGCATTAGATGTAAAAACAACAGCCTTACAGAGACTGTTCAACCAGCTCCCACAACTGCATAAGGTCAAATCCCTACAATAAATCTTTTAATATACATATTTATATGTACATATACACATAAAATCTTTATATTAGTGATGCTGCTTTTCTGACTGTATCCTCATACACACAATAACCAAACTCTTATCTCATGAATCAGAATGCTATTCAAATAAACTTCACTTAGGACATCACTGTCAAAATACCACTAGAATACTAGGGTTGAGTGGTTGGATCCTTGGGCGGGGGAGCAAAACAGTATCAATAAAATTATCCAGTCTTGCCTCTGGCTGAAGTAGGCAGGGTGAGGCAACGGAAGGAGAAGAGGAGGGTGGCAGAGGGCTATATAATGAGTTAAACTAAAGAAAAGTTTAATCTACATCTGAATTATCTCAAGCTGCAGGGCTGGGACTAGAGTAAGGCAAGCGAAGCACATAGGCTACAAAATTTAAGGAGGGAGGCATGCACTCAGTCCTGCCACTGTAAAGCTAACTAAGTAACGAATCACAGGTCTAATCTTCTTGGCACTTTATGCAGAATTGGAAAGTGAGGCAGGGCTGAGCCAAGACTGGCCCTTAGGCAGGACTTGTAGCAGGAACTCGGACTCCTAGTAGATAGGGGCTGAGAGCAGAAACCAAGCACAAAGGTCACCAAGGGACAGGGGATTCGAGTTGTGAGGAATGATGAGCCAGTCCAGGAGCTTTACTTCTGAAGGCTGCTTTGGCTGAGGACGGGGAGTGACGGTAACAAGCAGCGCCAATGGGGAAAGATGCCCTTTGGGTTTGAGGGATCCTATGCAGCACCCCAGGCCTGGGAAGAACCCAGTCTCAGGAGTCACGGGTGCTCTGATAAGGTGGCACCATCCACAATGCCCTGGTGCTCCCTAAACCACCCTAAGGGCAGCAGTGTTAAGGGATTTGTTATAAAGCTTAGAGTAATCCACCTTGTTTTCAAGGTCACTGACAGGAAACTTGCGTTAATATAACATTATTACACACTATTAGATATAGGTTATAGTTAACAGTTTAGTGGCTTAACTTAGGACAAGGCTTTTACAACCTGGGTCTGATTCTAGGCTCTATCAATATTAGCTGTTCAACACTGGACAAGTTACGTAGTTTCTCTGCATCTCAGTTTTCCTGTCTGCAAAAATGGGCAAAACCAATGCCTTTCTAGAAAGATGTTTCTGAGGACTAAACTAGGTCCATGGGAGGAACTCACCAAATAGCAGTTCCTTTCCTCATTTATTCACATTACATTCCCAATTGCTGTCTCCCTGAGGAAATGTTTAGTCACGGCCAGGTCTCATCCAAATGTATTTAAAATTATTTATGATGATGGCTTGTTTAGGCTGAAGGTGGCTTTAATTACATCCCATCCCAACTCCCCCATCCTTAATATCCACACTTCTCAGGCTCTTGGGATTTGCACCGGTTGGAGCAGGTGCACCAACTTTCTACTCTTTTCCTTCCTTTTCTGCTTACTTCCTCTATAAGCTCAAAGTACTGAACAGGCCTGCTCCTCTGGTTTGGTGGTAGGTTTTCCCAGTTCCTACTGACTCCCACACAAGCCCTGGCAATCCATCTATGGTCCAGCCTCTGAGCAGATCAGTGTTGTCTCTCATAAAGTCGGTCTGTAAATATCACCTTGAGTCCTACAGTCTGCAGAAGCCTCCAGTCTACTGCTTTCTAGCTCCAGGTTTTTTAAGGTCCTTGGACCTAGAGAAGAGGGAGCAGGTCTGTATGTTGAATGAGGTTCCCTATATGCAAAATGGAGCATCACAAACCATTCCCTACTCTTCCATTTCCCCTTAATTTTCCCTTCTCTCTTCTAAAATCTTCCATTACAGACAATGTAGCACATCAAGCACATCATTACCTTCTCCAGTAATATGTAATGACTTCATGCATAGGGGAAATAAGTCTCCCCAGTTGGATTATAAGCTCCCTGATGGCAGAAATCCTGTATCTTCTGAAGGATAAGCCTTCCAGGGTCATTGATTCACCACTGTATCTGCCACACTGCAGTGTACCCAGAAGGGCCGCAATCAGTACCTCAGTACTTGCCCAGGTGCAGGTGGAGAAGTCTCTGGCCTGCAGACACTAGTTTGCAGGAACAAAGGAATCCAGGAGTTTAGGCCAACAGGTTTATGTTGCCTGTGTCTGGGGCTCTGTTCAGGGCTGTCAGCAATTCTGCAGGGGGCAGCATCCCCCTGTCCTCCTCCCACCGTCCCAGTCCTTACAGGCACCTATCCTGCCTTCTACTGCCACGCCTGTGGGGACAGTCCTGTGCAGCAGCTAAAACAGTAAATGACCTCAATGGGCTCTGGAAAGGCTGAAGAAAAACAGCCTAATCCCTTCCACAGAGGATACTCCAGTTGTATGTGGACCCAGATCACAAAGCCATCTTAGGACCCAGGTCTCCTGCCCACCCACCATTGCCCAGCCCACCCATTCATCTTTTGGAGACTCCACAGGCCTTCAAGACCCCGAATGATAATTCTCTGAATAAGAACTTATATATTAAGCCTGACCTCTGTGGATTTTCTTAGGGATATGGGGACAAGGCTTTCCTTTTCTTTTTCTTTCAAATCTCATCACAGGTCACCAAATCCTCTCCCCGCATCACCTCCCGTAACCCTCCTCAAGAACAGCCCTGACCTGGACCTCAGGAGAAATCTCTAAGGTCCTGTACAAACCCCGTCACTGACTGTGACAAGAGCAGTGGTGTGGGGCCTTTACCTCCCACAACACCATGCCAAAACGCTGAGTGTACTTTTAAGACTCAGGGCCCACATCTGACAGGCACCCCACCCAATCCCATCCCCACCCCTCCCTGTGGAGGGCACACCTTGGCAACCAGACTGCTGTGTCCCGGAGGCGGGTTCCACCCAGGCTGAAAATCTCCGTGATCTGGGGAAGAATTAACACCAGGGTCAACATGGCTGGTGGGGCTAAAGCAGGGTCAGGAGAGTGAGGTGTCCCCCAGCACTGACCACGGGCGTGCCAGCCCCTCCTGCCTCCTCCTCTGGGGCCAAGTCAGCGGTGGGGTCATCCTTGTTCTCATCCTCCTTGTCCTCCTCAGGGTCAGGTGGCTCTTGCTTCACAGGTGGCAGGCCTGGGTCTACTGCCTGGGGGAGGTGGAAAACGGGCAGTTGTCAGAAGGGTAGGGCTGGCCTGAGGAAAGTGTCTCTATCAGCCAACATGTCACTGTGCTGACAATCCCACTTCTGTCACACTTGAGCACAGAAAAACCATCTCTCTGCCTACAAACCTTTCCCATTCCTCACAGATTTCCATTCTTCTGTTAGCTGGGCAGCAAAGCAGGCAAAACTAGTTGCCTGGGGAGGGTGGGGCATCTGTCAGACAGGCGGGATGATTCTGTGAGAGGCTGTCATCAGCACACTATTACTTTGCTCAAAGAACCACCATCATGGCTCACCATCACTCTGCTCACAGACCACCCATCACTGACCCCCACCTTGCTGGGGCAGCCAGGCAGCAATACAGGAGAAGTCAGGATGGCTGTGCCCGGTGTCCAGTCTTCCTGGGCATCCGCCTTCTCTTGCTTCACCTGGGGTAAGGCCACGACCCAACTCAGGCCAGGGCACTGGGCCTCCTGCGTGAAGGAGGATGGCAGCAGACTTGGTCCCAGCTTCCCCACACGAGGCTGGGTGGGGTCGGGAAGGGCAGGATAAGGTGGGACCCTCACCTGTAACAGAGCCGCTGTGGAGGCTGGAGCTGGGCCAGGCACCTGCACGGGACTGCTTGCACCCTCCCGCAAGAACACGAGGTCGGTGCCAGGCGGGGGCAGCACAAATCCACTGCCTGCTTCCTGCTTCACTGGAGTCTGGGCACGGTCTGGCTGGGCCATGGGCGTGACCAAGGGAGGCTTCGGGGTCTGACCCAGACGGGGCCTTCGAGCAGAGCCAGGCCTCTTTCGACGCGGGTAAGGTGTGGGTGGCCCGGCACCATCCTCGGAACCTGCCCAGACACTTGGCAGCAGCCGCTTCTGTGAGGAGAGGTGGGGTGTTATGGCCGCTGGGTACAATGGCCAACCACACTACCCTGCCCCGATCAATGTGCCTGTGACTCCGCTTCCCCCACCCCCGTTAATCCCAGCACAGAGTCTCCTCAGGTATGAGCCCCTCGTCACCAAGCCTGCTAGTCTCCTGTTGGCAATGCCAGTGCCACCCAGATTCTTCATTTATCTCAGCACAATGTCTGCTAATTGCTGGCCGAACCCCTTGCCCCACCCACCGCTCTGAAGCTGCAGGACCCATCTGGCCGGTCCCCACCCACCTACCAGGCTGGCCCATCCCTCTCAGGCACCGGGGGGCCTGGCACTGATCGTCCCACCCACCTGACCCATCCTGCTGCACCCACCATAGCAAACTGCAGGCACTGGCGCCAACGACACTTCTGGCGCTTCTGGTTGCTGCCCCCGAATTTGGGCTTATCACAGCAGAAGTCGCAGTGGCCACAGTCCATCCGCCGCAGGCAGGCCGCACAGGCCCCACACTTGCGGTTCTGCCGACGGTTCGTGTAAGGCTGCTGGGGAGCAGAGGGACAGGGGACGCTGTCACTAGGACAGTTACAATGCTGCTCCTGTTACTCCTCCACTAGCCCCACTGGAGGGAACTGGCTGGACACTGGTCTTAGCCTGACTCCCCACTAGTCACACCTCAGTGTCTGCTAGTCGAGCACCAGGCAGTATCACTGTACCGGATGGCCCTTGATACCACGAGGACTGTGGCTGCTCCAGCACGGTATCCATCGTTCTATCTGCTAGTCCCCCACTAGCTACCAAGACAATGTCTTTGACCCCCATCTCCAGCAGGATTTTGCTGAC
This sequence comes from Monodon monoceros, assembly GCF_005190385.1. NCBI lineage: Eukaryota > Metazoa > Chordata > Mammalia > Artiodactyla > Monodontidae > Monodon > Monodon monoceros. Next base: position 434,261 of record NW_021699185.1, read on the forward strand.
ACTCTTTTAGCTCCCATCACTGCACCTGCAACATCTGCTCATCCTGCGTGAACTTCAGTCACCGTGCCAGCTGTTCCTCTATTAGTCCCACTAGAGTGCTGGTTCATCCGACATTAGGTGCTGTCAATGCACCTGTTGATCCCATATTAGTGCCTACCCCACTGTCTGCTCATCCCACACTAGCACCCATCACTGTGCCTTACTATTCCCTTATTAGGCCCATGGAGCATCTGCTTCTTTGGGGTTAACCAAGTGCCCTGGGAGAGTCTAGGCTTGTCCAGGTAGGGTGAGGCCACTCACTAGCTCGTCCTCGTCTACACAGTAATAGATGAATTCAGCAGGTGGCGAGGGGGCCAGGGCTCTGGGGTGCTGCAGAGGCAAATGGGGTGGGGTCAGGGCAGGTAGTGGGTGAGGTTACGGTTGTGCCTTCCCCCTGCCCACCAGGGCCTCACCAGCTCTGGAGACTCTGGAGGCTGCGAGGGCGGAAGTGCAGGCAGTGGCTGGGTTCGGGGGGGGCGCCGCCGGGGAGCCACCTTGGAGTCGCAGCCTCCCCTGCGGCGGCCGTGTTTACCCTGAGAGAAAGCCAGAAGGACAGTTTAGGCTTGGTGGCACCAGGTAGACACGGGACCACCTGCTTCCCCCGAGGTGTGCAGGAAGCATGCATGTGGGACAGGCAGGCAGAGGGTGGGCCGGGGCACTCACAGCAGGGGGAGCCACAGCTAGGGGAGGGCGTCGTTGACATCGCTGATGGTGGCGGCGGAGGCGGTGTGCAAGGTGCTGGCAGACAGGGGCAGGCGGGGCCGAGGAGGTGAGCACGGGACGGGGGAGAAAAGAAGACATGAGGTGGGCAAGGCCAGGTTGGGACGAAGCAGCGGCAGCTGTAACAGTACAATGAGCTCTGCCGCGGCCCACCAGCGCCGGCCCCTCCAGCCTGACTCACCCGCAGGCAACGCCGCTGGACGCACCTCCACTGGCGCCTGAGACCAGGGCGGGGAGGGCGAAGGCAGACTCGACAACGGCCACAGTCCTCTCGGGTCTGACAGCCCCGGCACACTCCACACCCTCGGCTCTGTGGGGGGCCGGAGGTGTGACGCATGGGGCCAGGGCTATGAGGGTCAGGAGTGCAGGTGAGCCTTGGGCCCACCCCACCTGCCCGACTCACCCTTTCCACAATCCGGAGGCACCGTCTTCGCTCACACTTGCAGAACAGCCCCGAGGCCACATCATGGGGCAACTGCAGAAGGCAGGTGGAGCAGGCCCCACAGTCTTCTGTTACCTGGCAGGCCGCACACTCCCCGCAGCCCACACGCTGCCAGGAATGGGCGGGGCAAGGTCACAGGTCCAGGCAGAGTGGCTCCAGGAGCACTGCCCCTCGTGTGTCTACTGACCCCACACTGGCCCCCATCATCATGTCTGCTCGTCCCCCATTTGTCTCATCACTCACTGTCTGATGACTACTGATTAGCCACCATCATTGAGGCCATAACGATGTCTACTGTTCCCCTGTGAACCTCGTCACTGTGTCTACTGATTAACTCCCATGACCGTCAGCTGACTGTAGCTAGCTCCCTACAAAATGACTCTGACACCCTGTGGATCCATCACTGTTCCTTCGGACTCTCACCAGCCCCTATCACATCCTGCTCCCACCGCACACTTGTGAGGAGGAAGCAGGTCGTGCTTACCTTAAACATCCTCTGCTCTCGGTTGAAAGCAATTCTCTGTGCTGTAGGGAGGGAGAGAGTAGAAGAGAAATGTGAAGGGAGCATCAGATACCTGACCTCATGACTGCCTCCATCCTGACATCTACCATTCAATCTCCAGCCAGACACCTGTGTCCTAGCCTGACGCCAAGCCTGCTCCGGCTCTACCTCCCAGTGCTCCAGGGGCCACTCACCTCGGCAGTCCTTGCATAGAGTCTTGAGCCGCTGCCGTCGGGTTCCATCCCCTGAAAAGCTGATTCCACAGTTCTCACAGCACCTGGGACAGGAAACATGGGTGTGGGGCCGAGTGCACCCCCAACCACAGCCCTCGTGGACCTGGCTCACTTGAGGCTGACACTCACCCAGGCGCAGGAAGTGAGGCTGGGACTGTGCCAGCATCAGCCTTGGTCTCATCCCTTGGGGCCTCCTTCCTGACTTCGCTCTTCGAAGGTCCAACCTGACGTTTCTGAGCCTTGGCTGGCTTCGAAGGCTTCTTCCGCTTCCTGCTGGGGATGGCCAAGGAATGGGCCTGGAGATAAGAGCAAGGGCAGGAAGATGTAAGTCAGCGGGTGGGTGTTAGGTGGCTCAGCCACTCCTGCCTGGGTATCGCACACTGTACAGTACCTTGGGGGCTGGATAGCACAGGATGCCTTGTTTGAAGTCGAAGAGGGTGAGATCGCACGCAGGGCCCAGGTATCGGGTCAGCTCAACTTTGCTTCGGATCCTGTCTCCTGTGGGGCTGGGGGTGGGCCAGGACGGGTTGGTACCTAGGTGGAACCACTGCCACTCCACCCTCACAACCCTCCCACTGGGCTGGTGAATAGGCCTGCAGAGCTGGTGGGATACAGGAGGCAGCCTGGGATCAGCCTACGAGCCCCGACCAAGTAACTACCCCAAATAATCCTGAACAGCAGGAAGATAAAAGGTGTATAAATACCAGCAAGTATACAAACAGTAATAAGTAATATAAATGTAAACAGATGTGCATGTATTTATAACGTGTGCTACTAGTGGTATTTTATGTAAGTGAAAATAAACACAAATAGGAGCACAAATACATTGAATAATGTAACTGTGTTAGCATTACATACTAAATACATAGACAAAGAAAACTTATATAAGACACAAACAAATGTTTTAAATATAGCTGGCCCTTGAACAACACAGGTTTAAACTGCGCAGGTCCACTTATACATAGATTTTTTTCAATAAATATACTGGAAAATTTTTTGGAGATTTGTGACTATTTAAAAAAACTCAATGAACCACGTAGCCTAGAAATATTGAAAAAATTAAGAAAAAGGTGTGTCATGAATGCACAAAATATATGTAGTACTAGTCTATTTCATCTTTTACCACCGTAAAATATACATAAATCTATTATAAAAGTTTAAACATCAAAACTTATTTATCACACACTTAAAGACTGTATGTGGTACCATTCGCAGTCAAGAGAAATGTAAACAAACATAAAGATGCAGTATTATACCATAACTGCATAAAATTAACTATAGTACGTATTGTACTACTATAATCATCTAACAGCCACCTCCTGTTGCTACTGCAGTGAGCTCAAGTGTTGTGAGTATCTGCTTAAAATGCCATGGAAGGCTAGTCATCTCCGAGTGAGCAGGCTGTTTCTCCAGTAAACTGCACATCACAGTAGAAAGTGACCCCTTGCGGTGGTTCTCATGTCATTTTCATCGCGTTTAGCGCAATACCGTAAATCCTGAATAACATCATGGGACCCATAACAAAGTGTAACTAGCTATGCTGGAAGTGCTCCCAAGAAGCAGAAAAAAGTCATGACATTACAAGAAAAAGCAGAGTTGCTTGACATGTACCATAGACTGAGATCTGCAGGTGGTTGCCCTCCAATTCAAGATTAATGAATCCAGTTGTAAGGACTATTGTAAAAAAAAAAAAAAGGAAATTCATGAATCTATCGCTGCAGCTACACCAGCAGCTCGAAAACCTTGTATTTTTTGCAAAACACCTTTTTATCTCGCACTGAAAGTGCAGCTCTTATGTGGATGCAGGATTGCTATAAGAAAGCCATACCTATAAATTCCAATATAATTCAAGAAAAAATGAAGTCACTGTAATGACAGCTTAAAGCAAAAGGAAGGTGAAGTCTCTAAAGCCGGAGAATCTAATGCCAGCAAAGGATGGTCTGATAATTGTAGAAAGAGGTTTGGCTTTGAAAGTGTCAAGATAACAGGAGAAGCAGGTTCTGCCAACCAAGGGGCAGCAGACAAGTTCCCAGACGCCATTAAGAAAATCATTGAGAAGAAAGGATACCTGCCTGAACAAGTTTTTAATGCAGATCAAAGTGCCCTATTCTGCAAAAAAAATGCCAGAAACGACATATATTAGTAAGAAAGAGAAGTGAGCAACACGATTTAAAGCTGGAAGGGACAGGCTAACCCTACTGCTTTGTGCAAATGCAGTCAGGTTTATGATCAGTACTGCCCTTATCTATAAAGTTGCTAACCCTAGAGCCCTGAAGGGAAAAGACAGACCCCAGCTGCCAGTCTTTTGGTTGTACAAGAAGACCTGGACAGCGAGAACCCTTTTTTTTATTGGTTCCATTGATGCTCTGTCCCTGAAGTCAGGAAGTACCCTGCCAGTAAGGGACAGCCTTTAAAGTTCTTTTGATATTGGACCACACCCCTGCCCACCCAGAACCCCATGAATTCAACACCAAAGGTGTCGAAGTGGTCCACCTGCCCCCAAACACAATGTCTCTAATTCAGCCTCTAGATCAGGGGGTCATAAGGACCTTTAAGGCTCATTACACACAGTGCTCTATAGAAAAGACTGTCAACACTATGGAAGAGAACCTTCATAGACAGAACATCATGAAAGTCTGGAAAAATTACACCACTGAAGACGCCATCGTTATAGAAAAGGCTGTGAAAGTCATCAAGCCCAAAACAATAACTGCTGCTGGAGAAAACTGTGTCCAGATGTTGAGCATGACTTCCCAGAATTTACGACCAAGTCAATCAAGGATATCATGAAAGAGATTGTGGATATGGCAAAAAGGGGGGAGGGGACGAAGGGTTTCAAGACATGGATCTTGGATTCAAGAGCTATCAGACACCACACCAGAGGAATTAACACAAGACGACTTGATGGAGATGAACGCTGCCGAACCAGTGCCAGATGATGAGGAAGAAGACGAAGAAAAAGGAGTGCCAGAAAAAAACTGACATTAGACAATCTAGCAGAAGGGTTCCGATATTCAAGAATACTTTGACTTATTTTACAACACGGACCCTTCTATGATATGGACACAAACTAAAGCAAACAGTGGAAGAAAGATTGGTACTGTGTAGAAACATTTTTGGAAAAGTGAAAAAGCAAAAAGGTCAGACAAGAAATTACCATGTACTTCTGTAAAGTTACACCGAGTGTTCTGGCCTTCCTGCCTTCCCTTCCACCTCCTCTCCTTCTGCCTCTGCCACCCTCCTCAGCAAGACCAAACCCCTCCTCTTTCTCTTCCTCCTCAGCCTAATCAACGTGAAGACAACAAAGATGAAGACCCTTATGATGATCCACTTCCACTTAACGAACAGTAAATAATCATCAGGCTGTACAGTTAATACTTACCTATCGTGTTTGTGCGTGAGTATCTTTGTGTGAAAACCTAACAACTGTACGGCAAGAACTGTATGAGACGTTTCATCACCCAAGTATTCACCTGTGCGAGACTTGAAGTGGATTGCCTATACTTACACAGGCATAAGGTGAGTGATATTTAATACAAACTTAACATGTTAGTTTTCTCACTGTTTTATAACTTTGCTTTCAAAGAATTACATTACCATATGGTATGCCTCTCTCTCTGGCAATCAGGGAAACTGCCTATCGTCACAGGTAAGTGGTTTTTAAAAATGTAACAATGTTCCCAATACTGTATTATGAATATGATTATAATACTGTATGCCATAAAAATTTTACAATTCATTCATTAGTGTACAGGTGAGGCTACCATGAAGCAATCCATGAAGCAATCGTATCAATTATAGTACCCTACCATAAAGCAATCATATTGCTCCTTCTTAGTTATCAATGCATGAATTGTTATACCTGTAAATAAACGTAAATTTTTCAATTATCTTTTCATTTTTGATGTCTGGTATTAGTAATATGTATAATATCTACAATGTTTTGTATCATATAAGACAATATTGATGTAGGTACTGACATACAAGCAATTCATCTTGTAAACAGATGATGTAAACTTATGGTATTGATAAATACAGTACAGTACTGTAAATGAACTTTTTCTTCCTTATGATTTTCTTTTTTTTTGGCTGCACCGCACGGCTTGCAGGATCTCAGTTCCCTGACCAGGGATTGAACCCGGGCCACAGCAGTGGAAGCCCAGAATCCTAACCACTAGGCCACCAGGGAACTCCCTTATGATTTTCTTAATCTCTTCTCTAGCTTATTTTACTGTAAGAATACAGTATATGATATATACAACATACAAAATACGTGTTAACTATTTATGTTATCGGTAAGGCTTCCAGTCAACAGTAGGCTATTAGTAGTTAATTTTTTTGTGTGTTTGTTTTTTTTGCCGCGCCACATGACACTCAGGATCTTAGTTCCCCCACCAGGGATTGAACTCATGCCCCTGCAGTGGAAGTGCACAGTCTTAACCACTGGACCGCCAGGGAAGTCCCCAGTAGTTAACTTTTTAAGGAATCAAAAGTTATATGTGGATTTTCGACTGCACAGGGGATTGGCACCCCTAATCCCTACATTGTTCAAGGGTCAACTGTACACATATAAGTGTACATATAGATATACATACAAATACATATGTAAACAAATAAATGCAACTACATACAAAACAAAGTATAAGTAACTGATGTTGGGAGACAATATTCCACAGGTCTCTCACATTTCTACATGTCTTTCAAGAGCAGCATTGACTATCCTTTGTTATGAACTATCTTTTCAAGGATATGTGTACAGCATCAGCCTTGGAAGACAAGAGATAGGGTGTCCTTCCAGAGCAAAGCGAAGGCATCCTTACTGTCCTAACATTATAAAAGACTGGATTCCTTAAGCTCAAGGTTCCTCTCCTACAACACAACCCAGTGCGTGTGTAGGTGCTAATTAATTACTCTCTTCATGTCACCCTGTGGGAACTGGCATTTGGTGAACTGGCACAATAACGATGACATACTGGATGCTGCTAATGCTGTGAGTAATAAACTGTCTTTCATCTCTGAACCAGAAGCCTCATATCTCCTACTAGCATCCACAGAACCGCGACACATTCACTTGCTATCTTGCCTTAATTAGGGTAAAATCTCTGGCCTTTTCAGTTCTTGATCATTGCACTTATATTTATAAATTTTGAAAGTTTTATAAAAATTGTAAATATGTGGATAAACGTACAACTAATATAAATAAACATATAAACATTTAATATAAACATTTAAAAAATACCATACGTTTATTTATAAACATATAAATAAGTGTAATTGTAGGTACAATTTTACTATATTCCTCCAAGGAAACAACAACTTACATACAAAAAAAGTTTAAGAAATTTAATAACTGTATCACTAACATATTCTAAAAGACCTTAAATCCTTAAATGTAACTGGTTTATAAAAATGTATTTTCATGTATTTACAGTCAATTCTCATTATTCACAGTAATCTGTTCTATAAAGTCACCTTGAACACTCAATTAGTGAGTACAGGACCACTGCTCCTAATGGAACTACAGGTTAGGTTCCTGTAAGCCTCTGGTCACATTTTGTCAGCTGATCAGTATGTAACCTTGTTTTATGTGTGTTTCTGTTTAAAGACACCCTGCTTAATACAGTCCTCTTACAAATAATTAACTGCATGGCCTTTGAATGATTTAAAGCCAGGAGCTTTGGAAGCCATCTGTGTTATATAGGTTCCTTTGTCGATGTAAAACAAGCCAGTCTCATCAGCACTGAAAACCTACTCTTCTACATAACCCTTTTCCTGTATAACATTATCAGGTGTTTTTTAAATTCCTCCACAGTCTCTTATCTGCAGAACCTGCCTCACTTGCAAATTTAACACTTTTCACGATGTATCACCTTCTGAAACGTGTGAGCCAGCCAGCACTAGCTGAGACAGGCTTAACATTTTCATAACCCTGGGTAACATGACTGTCAATGTCCTTTGCTTTCAGCCTCACAACGCTGTCCACTACACTTTAATCATCAGCTCATGGTTCCGCGAATTTAGCCACTTTAACACCTTTTCCTTAGCTTCATCAGATACTATAGATGTTACTTTAGCAGCCTCATGTACTAATTGGCAAATTTCCTCTTCTTTTTCTAGATATACTGCCTTTTTGATTTATTAACATTGAACTCACAGCCAACAGCACTGCAACTCATGCCTGAACAAAACTTATTTAATATGTATTTCTGCATATGGCACATCCCCGACTTCTTGCACTTAGAACACTGGACAGCACTTCAACACTACACTTGGGGGCAACTACAAACAGCAAAATCACCATTAAAAAGTACAAAAATGCAAAAAACAGAACACTAAATAGACCTCAAAAAGGATACTTATTTACAGTACAAGAGCTAAAATAAGAAAGCCTCGTACAACCTCGGCTGGGAACACATGCATCAGGCGACTTATTTTTCGCTGCTCTGTGCATATCCACAAATGACCATGAAAGCACAGTGAGTATGACTTTGGGGGTACAAACAAATTTTAGTAAGCAAATTTGCAAATATGGAAACTGCAAATAATAAGGACCAACTGTATATGCATAATTTAACCCCACCCCCTGATTTCACCCTGCCTAACCAGGCCCAGCCCTAACGCCTGACTCTGTCCACAACCCACCCAGTACCTCTGGTAATAGGTGTCTGAGCGTCCACAGGTGGCACCTGACTTGCGAAAGACCTCACGGCGCTTCCAGCCAGGGCCCAGGGCCGGGCAGTCCAGCCAGTCCTCAGCCATGGGGCCACAAGAAGGAGCAGCGGCCTGCAACATGGAGGGGGCAGTGGGAGAAACTGAGGCTCTAGGGAGGAACACGTTGTGCCCCAGGCCGCACAAACCCACGGATCTATTAATGCTTGTTTAAGATCTAGGACCTGCCACAAGCAACTGGCCAATGTAAGGAAGAGAAAAAACCCCATCCCCACTCCATTCTTCCCTGTCCTGGGCCCAGGAGCTTGTCATTCCCCCCACCTCTTGACCGGGTAGCCCCATCCTCAACCTAAGGGTCCCCATCCTCAATGCATCCCTCACTCTCAGCGTCCTAATCCCCAATCCCCCCCAGCCTCAGCTTGAGAGACCTCAGTCCTCCCATCCTCGGCACAAGAGGCCCCCATACGACTCGTCCCCAGACCCAGGTCCCAAACTCTCCCTCAGCATCCTAACCTCCCATTCATTCCCTTCCTTGACCCAGGAGTCACTAATCTCTCTTTCAGTCTTTTAACTCTCCCATTCCTTCCCTGTCTGCTGTCCTCTTATCCTGCTACCTCAGTATTATTGCCTCGACTTCCTCTGTGTCCTCTGCCACAGAGCCCCCAGCTCCTCCATATCATTGACAACCTCGCCCACCTTATTTTCCCTCTGTCGGTGCTCTAAGCCACAATTTCTTCCCAAGCCCCCAAACCTCCCTATTCCGCTCTTCTGCAACTAAAAAGTTCCCTTCAGCGTCCTCATCCTCCCATCAGCTTTAGACACCCTGATTTCTCCCTTCCGCGTTTGAACCCCTCCACCCCATTCCTCTCCTCTTGGGCCAGGATCATGCCATCCCTAACTGTCAGCGCTCTGACCCCCTATTTTTCATCGTCCTCCATATGAGACCCCCGAGCCTCCCTTTCAGCATTCCAACGCATTTCTCCCCGTCATCAGCCTGAGAGCCCCTAATTTCTCCCCTTGAGCGTTCTGGACCCCCATTTCTCTCTCCTTAACCTGAGAGGCCCCGATATCTGCCCTCAGCGTTCGGATCCTCCCCTATTCCTCTCCGTCCTCGCCCAAGATCCCGACACTTCCACCTGTCAGTCTTCTGAGCCCATTCCTCCCCGTCCTTCCCCTAAATTCCCCCATTACTCCCCTTCAATATTCCGACGCCGCCATTCCTCCCACTCATCGGCCTGAGGGCCCTTCACTGCTCTCCGTCAGCGTTCTGAGCCTCAATTCTTCCCCATTCTCCGCCTGAGCGGTCTCCATTTCCACCCCCACGACTGTCTCACCAGCTCGGCTCCCGGCCGGTACCTTCCACCGCTCTAGGTCCGCTGACCCATGGCGAGGGTCCCGCCTGTGGCTCTCGCCTTGCCCAGCTCCTCTTCTTCCTCCTCCGCAGCCGCTTCCTCAGAAGCTGTAGCTGTCGCCGTCGCCGTCGCCGTCGCCGTCGTCGCCGCCGCCGCCGCCGCCGCCGCCGCCGCCGCCGTTCGTTGCTCCAGGAACCGGATATCCGCCGCCCAACTCTCGGGCTCCGCCCCCTGGCGGGACGCCTGCGCACTAATACCCTGCCTGCGCGAACCCTTAGCGGGGAAGACTCCACGCCTGCGTGCTGAGTCCGGTGGAGGAGCGTGCCCCTTTTGAAGGGACTTGCTGCGCTTGCGCGCCGACGTCCCACTCAGGCCCGCGCCTCATCGGAGACTTGCAGCGCCTGCGCACCTCGCTTCGCGCCCCTCCATCCATCTCGTTCTCGCCTGCGCTCTCCAGTCCCAACCTAAGGGGAGGAGGGGGATTGGGGTTGGTCCTGGTCTCTGGTTGGTTGGCGATCTCCACAAGGAGTAACTGGGAGGGAGGAGCGGAGAAGGCTGGGGTCGTGCCAGAACACTCCTCTTGCGCCTGTTACCTTGGTCGCGCCTGTGCTCTACCGTTCCTCCTGTCAAGGAAAAATTAATCAATAGTCGATCTAAAGAAGAAATAGAAAATTTTATTTGAGCCAACTTGAGGATTATAATCTGAAAGACAGTGTTTTGGAAAACTCTGAGGACTGTTCCATCTGTTAGAAATGGAAGGCACAGTTATGTACAGCTTTGAGACAAAGGATCAAACATCAAAATGGCACTGACTTTTTTTTTTTTTTTTTTGCGGTATGCGGGCCTCTCACTATTGTGGCCTCTCCCATTGCGGAGCACAGGCTCCAGATGTGCAGGCTCAGTGGCCATGGCTCACGGGCCCAGCCGCTCCGCGGCCTGTGGGATCTTCCCGGACCGGGGCACGAACCCGTGTCCCCTGCATCGGCAGGCGGACTCTCAACCACTGCGCCACCAGGGAAGCCTGGCACTGACACTTTACATTAAGTTAGCCAAAGGTGCTGTATGGCTGAACCACACTGACTCCATTTTTTCAGTTCCATCATAGGCCCACAGTCCTACCCTCCTCCCCTTTCTCTGTGATGGAGCTTTAGCCTACTCAGAAGGAATGCACGAGCGCCAGAGAAGTTCTCTATCAGCTTTTACCCTTGCCTTCATCTGATATGAAAATTCGAAGAACGCCTTTTGCTGACGCAGATGGTTAATGATTTGTGAGGAATAATAGTCCTGAGACCCCTGGGGAGAGAAAAAACCCTGGTTCCCGTTGGCATGGACGTGCTTCTCCCTTAGTAGTGAAACGGAGGGCTAACCTGAGTAGGCCCACCAAATTTAACCTGCCTCACTTGCTTTTAGTTTGCTTTTAGTTGATTTTAAACTAAACTCCCACTAGCTTCCTTATATATAACATCCCTGACATATGGGTCACTGTAGTAATGGTTGCTTAAGTTGTTTTTCAGGAGCTTGGAGCTAGTTCTTGCCCGATTCAGACCGGTTGAGACTACTGACAATCTAACTGGACTTGCGTGATGACCTTTTAACATCAGAAGGCCCAAAACTCCACCCTCAGAACATGCTAACACTGCCAGTTTTTGAACATGTGTCCTATGAAGAACCATGAAGCTTGACTACACTTGCACAGATCACTGATTACCTCGCTTTTCTTATTTCCAATCACCTTTCCCCGTGCCTCAGACCATCCTGCCTCTTTATCCTGTAAATATTCCTAAAACCTATCTTTGGGAGGTGGATTTGAGATTCATCTCCTTGTTTGGCTGCCTTGTGAGTAAAGCTTTTCTCTACTACAAAGCTTGGCATCTCAGCGTTTGGCTTGCTGCATACAGGCAAATGAATCTGGCTTGGTAACAGTAGTCAGATCCTATCCTTAGCTTTGGCCCCTTTAAATAATCCTGTACCACATTTGGAGGTGTATAGTGCAGCTGTGAATGATTCCGGATTGAAATCTGCCCGATCCTACCTGTATGTAACCTACCCACAATAAACTTCATAATTGTACTTTATGGAGTTGCCTGCTTTGTTTTTCAGTCTCAAAGTTTCTTCTCAGTTCAGGGGATTTATTCAATAACCCTGTCTTCAAAGAATTGGCGAGTCAGCCAGGAGACCAAAAATGAAATAGACATGCGTAAGGGGACCATGTTGGGAGACAGCCTGTTGTCAGTGGGGGAAATCCCAGGATGGCCAGCCTCTTCCATGTGGGTAGACTTAGCCAAGTTTTTGGAACGCTTCAGGCTAGTGTGTGAGTACAGGGACACCCCCAAAACGCTATAAGGGTTACTGGAGATTCTAACCAAAGCAGTAGGTAAAGAGAAGCTAAGGTAGGAAATTGAACATGTTATAGCCGCAGTAGTATGGCTGCTGCTTTGGGCCCTGTGACTGAGTGCAGAAAAAGAACTCTGACTCAGGCAGGAACTAGGGGAAAACTAAAGAGGCCCTGGCATTAGAAAAGGATCTAAGAGTGTTTGTTTCTCTAATTCAGACCTACTAGCCAAAAAGGTACAACAACAAGAGGAACACCTAGAGGTCATTGTATGCAAAGTGGCAAAAATGCAAGGGTGGCACCATCCAACAGGGTGAGGACCATTATCTCACAGGAAAATTGGAATCCCAAATGATGGGATCTATTGTGTAATGATTTCTCTGAGAAGGGAAATATAGTTGTTGAAGGGGAAGATGACCTAAGGGCTTGCCCCCTCATTCAAACAAAGACTCAGGCAACCCGTGAGCCCAAAGATGAACAAGAAGTGATACCAACTAGCCAAAAGATAACTATGAGGGAGTATTCTTCTGCAGAAGTAGTTGAGTTGACAGCCAGGTTCAAACAAAAGACCAGGAAAGGAGTAACTGCATGGTTACTCTGCCTGTGGGACAGATAGTATCATGCTAAATGGCCTGGAGATGTCTAAACTGGATTTGGTGAAAGCACAGCCAGCCCTGAGACAAAGGTTATATGCTGCTGGAATGGGAGGGAACTGAGGATGGTGGCTGACTTGGTTACTTGGATTAGGGCTGGGGTAAAGCCGCCCTGGCCTAACAAAGGAGATGTCCCATCTCCTCCATTACACTGGAACTCCATGGAAGAACTACAAGACATCATTAGAGAACTGGGAATGAGACATGCTATATATCCAGACAGCTTTATGGGGCCAGATGAAGAATAATTTATCTCAGGTATGAAGGGCTGCATCTTACAGTCTGCTCCTGGAGTTTGGTATGACACCTTAGTATCAGTTCTGGCACCTATATTCAGTAAAGTGATAGCTCTGGTAGCTGCCATTATAGCAGATCTCAGTGAAACAGAAAGAGTCCTCCATGGAGGAAATAGAAAAGTAGACAAAAATAAAGAGATAAAAGAGAAACAAACAAAGGGTGGAGAATAAGCAGGGAAAGGACCAACCCAGGTATCACATAAACAACTTTGGCAGGATTTAATGTTAGCAGGGACTCCAAAGGAAAACAGTGATAAAACAATGACAACAACAGCAACAACAGCAAAACCAAAGAACAGAAAGCCTAATTCAGTCCTGTCATCTTTGTGGAAGTCCCTAGCAGAAGACAAACAAATTACTCCTCTTTCTACTGACAATAAACATGTGGCAATGCATCCCAGTGTCCCCCGCTAAAAGTAGAATGCCAGGGGTGGATTGTCCTCTCACTGAGGAACTAGGTGTAGGGCCAACGTTTCCCTGTAGTGCATGCAGTGTGGGAGTGACTGGAGGCTTCATGTAGAATTGACAGTTTATTGGTCCCACATAAACAAACAGTCTTAGCATTGGTAGATACTAGAGATGAGTGTACATTGCTGTATGGCAAACCCTCTAAATTTCAGGGAGAAATATGGGCTACAGACAGACATGGGGGTCAAACTATTCAAATAAGACAAATCAGATTATATTTCCAAATTATCTGTTTGCCAACCTGACTGTTCCACGTATACATTTGCCTGGTACCAGAATATATCCTAGGTGTTGATGTTTTACAAGACCTAGATTTGACCACTACCACTGGAGAGTGTCGCCTTCACACCAGAATGGTGACACCAATGTTGGTAGGCCATGCACGTCCGTTTACCCACACCCCACTGTATTGTTAATGTCAAACAGTATAGGCTGCCTAGGGGCTATGAAGAGATTACTGCTACTGTTAAAGAACTAGAAAGGGTGAGAGTTATCAGACACTCCCATAGCAATTATAATAGCCCAGTGTGGCTGCTAAAGAAGCCCAACAGGACTTGGAGGATGACTGTTGATGATAGCCAATTAAATAAGGTGGTCCCTCCCATCCATATGGCAGGTCCCAATAATACTACTATTTTAGAATATCTCTGTGATGAAAATGTTTTATTGTATGCTTGACCTGTCTAATGCGTTTTTCAGAATTCCTTTGGATGCTAGCCCTCAAGATCAATTTGCCTTCACCTGGGACAGGAGGCAAGGGACCTTTCAGGTCTTGCCTCAGGGTTGTTTACATAGTCCCACCATTTGTCATGGTATGGTCTCCCAGGACCTGGAAATCTGGCAAAAGCCCCACTCTGAGTTGGAATTATCTTATACTGATGACATTATGTTAACCTGTGATGACTTATCTCTCCTCTCCTAAGCTGCTGCCCCTTTACAGACACATTTACACAAACCAAAACCAAGGATGGGAAATAAACGCTGACAAGATCCAGGGACCTGAGCAATCAGTAAAGTTCTTCAGAATTGTCTGGTTGGGTAAGACAAAAGTTATGCTGGCTGAAGTTATTGATAAAATCCGAGCCTTGCCCACTCCACAGTTGGTCAAGGAATTACAATCTTTGGAGGGGGGGCTTACTAGGTTATTGGCATCTGTTCATACCTCATCTGGCACTAATAATACAACCTCTATACTCTCTAGTTAAAAAGGGACAAAAATGGGATTGGGACTGCCCCCACTGAAACCTGCAGCAATAACCTCTGAGACATACCCCTGGTCACAGTGAATGAGCCTCTGACCCAGTGACCGGATGGAAAGTGCACTATATCGACCTACTACCCTTATCAGAGAGACACAAACGCACATTACCACCTCTGGTCTGATGCAATCCTTTGCTAGTAAAAGAGCAAATCTGGGATGGTTATGTGCTAAACATAATCAACTGGGACATACTGCTCCTTTTTGTAAAGAGGGACAAAAATCATACCTGGTTGGCCAGACATAAACATATGGTGTGGCTACCACCATCCTCTTGTTCTTTGTCCACCTGGTTTTACAAACTGAATGGACAGATCAAGGGGTTTGACCAAGTTGGAAAGTGTATAAGAGACCCCACTCACATAGATAGCAACCAAAGGACCCACTTCACTGGACATGATGTACAAGAATAGGCAGAAGCCTGTGAGATTTT
The DNA here is from genome assembly GCF_005190385.1 of Monodon monoceros. Lineage (NCBI taxonomy): Eukaryota > Metazoa > Chordata > Mammalia > Artiodactyla > Monodontidae > Monodon > Monodon monoceros. The sequence continues at coordinate 449,658 of NW_021699185.1, forward strand.
ATGAACCTTCCATCTGCTTTATAACCCAGCAGCAGCAAGGTGGGTAGAAAGAGTTAATGGGTTACTGAAAGAGACATTGAAGAAGACTTCTCTGGACAGGTCTTTAAGAGGATGGTCTTCACGACTGTTAGAGGCCATCCAGCTATTAAACACTGCAACCCACAGCAGGCTATACACCTATTTATGAGACACTGACTGCACCTGCTCTATCAGCTAGGGCCTTAAAAGTACAAGTCTTGGAAGGAGGACTGCGACCCATCTAGCAGGATATGGATATTGTCCTAAGAGTGTCACAGGACCTCCCACCTTGGAGACTTAAATGATATCCCCCTCCCAGGTGGCTTGGCATCCTTATATCTTTGTGGAAAGGGGTAGCCCCTGGTATAGTATTTCCCCAACCTTTCTAAGAGAAGGCCCACCCATAAACAAGGTGATCTCCTCCTTGAAATTAGATGGGGGACTGAAGTAGGGCTCCTCTTATGGGCTCTACCAGAAGTCCCACATATAATATCTCCCTGCCCACTTCTGACATAAAGGGAAAAAATGTCTGGTATTGTCCTCTGGGAAAAGTGCCAAAGCCTGGGGTGATCCTGGTACATGGAGACCAAACTTCTATGGTGTTGTTTCTGAATGAGCATTTGCCTTTCTTGGCACCTTTCAAACGCTTATCATTCTTAGCCTTTTCCTTCTGGGATTCATGCCACCTACCTCCAACAATGTGTTTCTGTCCTGGGCCACCACCTATGCTGAAGTCCATAACTGCTCTGACTGTTGCGTGTACAGATTGCTGCCAATGTCTAGCACTGAAGGAATGCATGGGTCATTCTGCCTTTCAACCTCATGGCATGGGGACAATGGGTGGGCATGGCAGGTAAGCTCCTGTTGGGGGCACTAGATGTCACCATGGCTCACATTTCCCCCTTTGACTGTAATGATAGTAAAAAGCATTTTCTCCTTGGCTTGTTCTTGAACCCAATTCCTCTAAACTTGACACTGCCTATCATGTCTGAGATGATCTTGGGAGGTTATGTGCTATACACAGTCAACTGGGACATACTGCTCCTTTTTGTAAAGAGGGACAAAATCACACCTGGTTCGCCAGACATAAACATATCGAGTGGCTACCACCAACCTCTTGTTCTTTTGTCCACCTGGTTTTACAAACTGAATGGACAGGTCAAGAAAATAAGATTCTTAAGGGAGGGGCTTTCTTATCACCCAAAGGTGCATCTGGATACGTGGCACCAATCTTTGGCCTTATCTCCCATATGGGTGGACTGGCCACTATACCCTTGCTTTTCCCTCTTTGTCAAGAAAGATCTATTCCTCATTGCCAGACACTCTCAAACTTGCTGGCTCTCAAAACTAGGTGGAACCATAGTCTCTCCTGTTGTGAATGGCTGGTCTCTATCTTTCTCCCTCAATATGTAGGCATTCATGCTGAATTAGAAATACAAGCCCTAGCCAAGTTCACTGCTTCTGTATTAAATAATTCTAGATAAAACATTTTTCTACTAAATCAGGAAACTGCACAAATGAGGAAAGTAGTTTTACAAAACCATACGACTCTGGACATGTTGACAGAGGCACAAGGGGAAACATGTCCTAATTCAACAACAATGCTGCACTTACAGCCCCTCTTATGAATCTAACATCACTGATTTATCGTCTCGTATGAAAAAGGCTATTAACCATGTAGGGAATATTTATTTTGCAGACGACTTCATCCGTTGGTTGACCTCCTTACCTGGCATATGGGGTATGGCCCTGTTAGGCATCCTTCCTTGTCTAGCAGGGATTCTTGGTGCTTGCTGTTGTGTATATTGCTGTTGTGGGTTAGGCATGCAGGTTACCTCCCGATATCTGGCCCTAGGGTATTCAAGGAAGAATGGCAGATAAGATTGTGTGGGCCGTATAGATGTTGGGGGTGAAATGTGTGGCTGAACCACACAGACTCCATTTTTCTCAGCTCCATCTTAGGCCTGCAGTCTTATCCCCTCCCCTTTCCGTGTGACTGAGCTTTAGCCTACTCACAAGGAATGTGCCCAAGCCAGATAAGTTCTCTGTTCAACTTTTACCCTTGCCTTCATCTTATATGAAAAGTGAAAGAATGTTGTTTAGTTTGTTTGTTTGTTTGTCTGTCTGCTGACACAGATGGTTAATGGTCCATGAGGAATGACGGTCACGAGAACCCCAGGGGGAGGGAGAACACCAGTTCCTGTTATGTGGATGTGTCTCTCACTTAGTATTCAGATTCTGTCTTTAGCTCTGGCCCCGCTAAATGCCCCTGTACTCCTTTTAGCAGCTGCAAATGCCCCCGGATTGGTAAGTCATCATGACCCCTTACAGGATTAGGAAAAGAAAGATGAATCTTCTAAGGAGTTACATTTCTGGCATGAGAAGAAGGAAAAAATGATCTTTACGGTTGAGCAGACATTCTTGCCTTTCAGGAGGTCTGGTTAATATATAATGCAGATGCACATTGCCCATTAGGGAGGGACCAATATAGGCAGGGAGTATGTTACTCTTAAATTTTCTTGTCCTGCCTCAAAACATAAATTTTATTCCATCGTTTCCCACTTTTGATCATTAATCTTTCGATAGAAAGTATTAGGTTATGAAATGCTTGGTCCCTCGACACCAGGGTGGTGTCTTACCTGCCCTGGATCTATCCGGTCCTGCAATACCAGGTCCCAATAGGCCAGTTTCTTCTATCTTTCAGGGGTTTATGTGTCAGTAAAGTACCAGACAAGGACTCATAGCTAATCTCATGCTGTTCAATAGAACTCATGCCAATTATTGTCCAATCTTCCTCCTACGTGCATTGTGCCTGTCCAGTATTTTATATAGAGCTATACGTATGATCAATGGTTTCAAGTCTTATAGACATCATTATTTTACTTGCAGGTTTGTATATGCAGCAAAAAGCACAATAGATTATTACTCTATAAACGATACAGAACACAATCAATATAGCCAACAACAATAATAAAGTCATAAGCAGAGATTTAAACCATGAACCCCCAGAGCTGAACCATTTACCCAAGATGTAACCTAGACTAGGAAGGGGATTCCCTAATGCAGAGATTTAATTTTTAATGTGATTCATTAGATGAGTTATATTAGAGGACAGATCTGGCATGAAAACACAACGTTCAGTCTGGATTATAGCACACATTCTTCCTTGCCAAGCAGTTAAAATGTCAAGATCCATTTGGTTTGGCAACACTGATTTCCTCAGCATAAAAACTTCAGAATTAAGCAAACTAAAGGAGAAATTAGTTAATTGAATGTAGTGAACAGCACAGAGATATATGCTAACAGGGAAACATTTTATAGGCTATACATGTTATCAATCATATTGACTTGTTGCACAAACATTGTATGTGTACTTTTAGCAATAGAATTTAAGTGAGCAATGATACATGCCATGAGTAACTTGATAGCTATGAAAAGAATAATCATACATCTGTAAAACAGAGGGAAAAAAATTAAAAATTACCTAGTCCTGTAGGGAGTGACCAAAAGAGATTTTTTAAGGGTTTTTTTTTTTTCAGTCTTACAACAATTTTGCCATTTGGAAATTTTATCCAGGAGCATTTCTACTTCTGCAGAGGTATTGATATAAGTTCAACAAGTAGTGTGAGCAATAGCACAAACAACTCCTTGACTAGCCAGTAGAAAATCGAAGGTGATTCTAATTATCCAATACTACTTGGGGTAAGGAATTGAGGGATGTCTGTTGTGCTGCAATGCATTTTGCAGTCACTCCAGGTATTTGACCAATGATTTGACCAATGGTGGCTGATAGATTTCTGACCATATCTCTCTTTACATGTACTCTTGCACTAGGAATCAAGATTCTCAAAAGACTTTGCTACCAGGTATCTTGGTATCCTAATAACATGGATCTCTTGATTCTGTAATGGAGAGAGAAAGGAGGTCCATCTGTCTCTTTTATATAGACAATGGGGTAACATAACATCCCAATAAGTATAAACTTTCTATCTGCCAGCTATTAAGGTATTTATGTGTCCATTCTTGGGAAGGTGGGTCAATTCCAATACCACATATGAAGACAGAACCTGAGAGAGTGCAAGTGATCCTTCCAAGAGAGCTCTCATTGATAGCCTCATCAATTGGAAATTTTGCTAACATGGTATTAAACATGGTCACTGCTCTTGCAGGCTTTCCAAGAGCCATCTATATGGTATTTGACATAAGGGAGTTGCTGGTACAACTTGTCTTTTTCTCTTCAAGACATTTGTTAGGGACCTCCCTGGTGGCGCAGTGGTTAGGAATCTGCCTGCTGATGCAAGGGATACTGGTTCGAGCTCTGGTCCAGGAAGATCCCACATGCTGTGGAGCAACTAAGCCCATGTGCCACAGCTACTGAGCCTGAGCTTTAGAACCTGCGAGCCACAACTACTGAGCCTACATGCCACAACTACTGAAGCCCGTGTGCCTAGAGCCATGCTCTGCAACAAGAGAAGCTACCACAATGAGAAGCCCATACACCACAACGAAGAGTAGCCCCCGCTTGCCGCAGCTAGGGGAAGCCCATGTGCAGCAACGAAGACCCAATGCAGCTAAAAATAAATAAATTTATGTATATATATTTATTTATTTATTATTTTTTATTTATTTATTTATTTTTTGTGGTAAACGGGCCTCTTACTGTTGTGGCCTCTCCCTTTGCGGAGCACAGGCTCCGGACATGCAGGCTCAGCGGCCATGGCTCACGGGCCTAGCCGCTCCGCGGCATGTGGGATCTTCCCGGACTGGGGCACGAACCCGTGTCCCGTGCATCGGCAGGCGGACTCTCAACCACTGCGCCACCAGGGAAGCCCCCTTTAATTCTTTTGGTGTCAATCAATAGTCCTTCTTGAGATATTAAGTAGCCCAAATGTTTTACAATAGGTAAGCAAAATTGGAGTTTATCTTTAGGCAACTTGTGTCCCTTAGAAGCTAGTTGATGTAACAGATGGATGGTATCTTTTTGAGAATCCAGTTCAATTTTAGAACATAAAATCAAATCATCTATATGTTGAATTAAAGTAGAACCATCAGGAATGTCTACATCAGCTAAATCAGCTTTAAGTATTTGAGAAAAGTAAGTGGGGTTCTCACTATAGCCCTGTGGCATGGCTATCCAGGTGTATTGATGATTTTCCCATGTGAAGGCAAAAAGGTATGATTGTCCTTCTCTACTGGGATGCTAAAGAAGACACTGCATAAGTCTATCACTGAAAAATAACAGCTTTTAGTTGGAATGACTGAGAGTAAGGTGTGTGGATTTGGGACCAAAAGATGTCGAGGAATTACAATATTATTTATTGCTCTCAGATCTTGGACAAATTTCCAGTCTTTTCCATTCAGCTTTCTTACTGGCAGGATAGACATGTTACAAGGACTAGTACAGGGAACTATAAGCCTTTTTAAAAGAAATTCCTGAATAACAGGTGATGGAATAAAATTTATGTTTTGAGGTAGGACAAGAAAATTTAAGTGTAGCATACTCCCTGTCCATGTTGGGCCCTCCCTAATGGGCAATGTGCATCTGTATTATACATTAACCAGCGTTCCTCAAAGGCAAGAATGTCTGCTCAGTTGCAAAGATCATTTTTTTCCTTCTTCTGACACCAGCAGTGTACCTACAGAGAAGATTAATTTTTCCTTTCCTAATCCTGTTAGGGGTCATGGTGACTGCTTGCCTTGTATGTGTAGATCTGCTCTATGTATCTTTGGTGAACCTTATATAAAATGTCAGTGTGTCATTTTAATGTATGATCCTTTGTCTTAAAATGTATATAATTGTGCCTTCGACTTCTAACAGGTGGAACAACCCTCAGTGTTTTCTGAAAGACTGTCTCCTGGGTTATAACCCTCAGGTTGGCTCAAATAAAATTCTCTATTTCCACTTTAGATCGATATTGATTACTTTCTTGTTGATATTTGCTTGGCGTAGTTAGCAGGATATCAGAGACGCCCACCAGAGGACACCTGGAGTCTACTCTAAACCAGCGCTCAGTACCAGCATTGGCCCTTTGAGCCCCACCGGCTTTTTGGTATTCCTCAGTTGCTTTGGTGAGTTCTCCTGATATCTGGACCTCATTGCTTTGCATGATGATCCTGAATTTTATCCAATTTGTTAAAATTTTAGGATTTATAGTCTTAACAGGGTACCAGTACATTTCCAGGTAAAAGGGACAGAGGGGGAATTTCCTAGGCAATGGGCTAGATGGAGGTTCCTAGAAGGGGAAAGCCAAGAAGGAACTCTGGAGTGAACTGGGTTGGCTGGTCTTTTTAAATTTGGCTCAAGTTGGAAAGATTGTGTATAAATGGTTTGAACAAACTGTTTGACAGCAGAACAAGAGACTGAACCTATTCATCTCTGAAGAAACGGACATTTGCTCCTTCCAGCCACCAGGCCTTCTCTGGTGACTGAGAACCTAGAGGAAGTGTCTGAGGATTAATCCTTATAATGAGTAGCAGTCCCATAGGAAACGCCCTTTTAACACTTTAGGTAATTTACGGTGCTTCAAGCCCCCATGGTGGCTTTAGACAGCTTACAGGAGAAACGGAGACACAGAAGATCTGAACCGACTCAAGGGTGACACCTTGAGGAGCTAAGCTCACAAGCAGCACACTTCTGACCCTGCAGCGCCCTTAGAAATTGTGACCTCATAATACAAATTAAACAAAAGGAAAATGGGAAATCGTGCTTCTAAAGCCTACCAGTTCCCAGATGGATAGCCACCCACTGGAACTTCGGCTGGCTTCATGTACAGTATGTATGGAGCTGATACTTGCAAGAACTTGGTAAAATGGGAGGCTCTAACTTAACTCTTAAATGGCCAAAACGGGGAACATTCGACTTACCAAAATTAGTTTACTTGCGTGCAAAATTGGAAAATTATGGCTATAAAATTACATAGCCACTGGGCTTCCCTGGTGGCGCAGTGGTTGAGAGTCCGCCTGCCGATGCAGGGGACACGGGTTCGTGCCCCGGTCCGGGAAGATCCCACATGCCGCGGAGCAGCTGGGCCCGTGAGCCATGGCCGCTGAGCCTGCGCGTCTGGAGCCTGTGCTCCGCAACGGGAGAGGCCACAGCAGTGAGAGGCCGGCGTGCCGCAAAAAAAAAAAAAAAAAAAAAAAAAAAATTACATAGACAGGATGGGAAGCATATTTCAATTGGTACTTAGAAGCTTTGAAGCATGGTAATGATAAAATGACACCTTTACAGGAAACTAACTGAAAATTATTAGAATCTGTTGCTAAATTGGAGAAAAGCTCAGAAGCTACCCTATCCCTTTCTCCTCCTCCTTCCCCTCCTTTCTGAACTTTATACCTTCTCCCTTCTGAACATCCATATCTCAACTTGTCTGTTCTACCTCCTCCTCCACCTCCAAAGGAAAAATTAACTGGACCCCAGGGAATAAATGAGAGCCCTAAAATCATTGCAGGTCCCTTTAAAGAGAAACCTACTGGAAGAGGTGAGCCTGAACTAATATATACTCCCTGGACTAGAGCTGAACTTAAAATTTTAACTAAGGATTTTCCAGGCCCTTTACAAGATCCTTTAGGGTTTTTAAGAGAATTCATTCTGTAAGGATACATGAGCCAGGATACTTAGATTTGTAATAGCTTGAGCAATTGCTGGTATCCAAAAGTAAAGCCAAGTATGGCTACAAAAGGGAGAATGGAAGACACGTATGGAAGATTTTCATAAGCAAGAGCATGCAGATGTTCACAGGTGTCGAGAACTTGCTCGTAACTTGTACCAAGCCATCCCCAAAAGTTTTCCTGAGAAAATAGAGTGGGCAATGATCCACCAATGCAAGCAAAAGTGCAGAGAAACTTTTTTTTCCTTTGAGAGGTTTGAGAAAACCTCCAAATAGCACCCTGGAATGGCCCCTGAAAGTTTTCAAAATGATCAAAATGATCCAATTCTAAATTCAATCTTTAAGAGGGATTAGATGAAAAAATAGCAAAGCTAATTAAAAGACATGAATTGGAATGGGCCATAATACATTCTAACATGCTTGTCACTATTGCAGAGAATCTCTCTAAAACCTTCCAAAGAAGAAGAAAGAGTCACTAAAGTCATGAATGTACAACTACAGCAACTTAGAGGCCTTATTAAAACACTTTTCTTCTAACCCTGGCCCAAAACGAAATGCCCGCACTTGTTTTTAGTGCAAAAGCCATGGTCTCTTCAAATGAGAGTGCCATACATTTAAATGGAGTTTGGAACATGGCAAAACAAAAAGAAATAGGAGTGCTTGACAATTATGAGAAGGTATTTCCCCCGGCTCTTCTCCAATACCTTAGGGGAAATTGAGACAACAATCAGAGGGGAAACTTCAAAGGCCATTGCAGATACTGGGGCTACAATCTCTGGTCTTTACCCTACCCTTATTCATTGCCCTCTCTCTTGGAGTATAAGGTCAATTCAAATAGTAGGGGTTTCTAATTTACCTTTGCAAATTTTAAAATCAGAGTCGCTAACCTTTCAGTTAGGAACTATCACAGGGAAACTTGTGTTTCTCCTAGTAAAATGTGCCCCAATTCATCTGATAGGAAGAGACATTTCAAAAGCCAGCAATGCTCATATTGCCTTTTCACAAAAAGGTGAAATGCTTCTAGGTTTAGAAATTTTAATGCTGAGCAAAATCTAGTTACTGAAAAATAGATGGTTATAAAAATCAGTGGTTCAAACAGACCAAGAAGAAGTGAATGACCTGTTATTGCCAGTGCCTAAAGAATTATGGTCATCTTCTTCAGATATTGAAAAAATTAAATTGGCTACTCCTGTTAAGGGGACTGTTGACAACTCCAAGCCTCTACCTAATATTTGACAATATCACTTAAACCAGAGACATTAAATGGAATAAACCCTGTTATTCAGGACTTTCTTAAGAAGGGACTTATAATTCCTTGTACCAGTCCTTGTCACACACACATATCTTACCAGTGAGAAAGGCAAATGGGAAAGGTTGGAGATTTGTTCAAGATCTGAAAACTATAAATAACATTGTGATTCCTGTTGTCCTGTGGTCCCAAATCCACACACTCTGCTCTCAGTCATTCCAGCCGATAGCTGCTATTTTTCAGTAATTGATTTATGCCTTCCTTAGTATCCTAGTAAAGAAGGACAGTCAGTACGTTTTTGCCTTCACATGGGAAAATCATCAATATACCTGGGCTGCCATGCCACAGGGCTATAGTGAGAACCCCACTTACTTTTCTCAAGTGCTTAAAGCTGATTTAGCTGATGTAAACTTTCCTGGTGGCTCCACTGTAATTCAATGTGTAGATGATTTGCTTTCATGTTCTTTTTTTAAAAATAAATTTATTCATTTTATTTATTTATTTTTGGCTGCGTTGGGTCTTCGTTGCTAAGCGCGGGCTTTCTCTAGTTGCGGCGAGCGGGGGCTGCTCTTCTTTGTGGTGCACAGGCTTCTCATTGCGGTGGCTTCTCTTGTGGCAGAGCACGGGCTCTAGGTGCGTGTGCTTCAGTAGTTGTGGCACACGGGCTTAGTTGCTCCGCGGCATGTGGGAATCTTCCCGGACCAGGGCTTGAACCGGTGTCCCCTGCATTGGCAGGTGGATTCTTAACCACTGTGCCACCCGGGAAGCCCCTGCTTTTATGTACTAGAAATGAATTGGATTCTCAAAAAGACACCATCCATCTGTTACAACAACTAGCTTCTAAGGGACACAAGTTTCCTAAAGATAAACTCCAATTTGCTGACCTGTTGTAAAACATTTGGGCCCCTTTATATCTAAGGAAGGACTATTAATCAACTCTAAAAAAATTAAAGAGATTTTAGCTTTCTCACTTCTCCAAAAAAAGAAACAATTGAGGGGATTTCTGGGTCTGACTGAATATTGTAGCAATTGGGTACCTAATTTTCCACTTATTTCTCAACCTTTAAATGCATTACTTAAGTCTGACCAGCTTGATCTGGTTGAGTGGATGCCAAAAGGAAAAGAGGCCATAAACACCTTAAAATCCGTCTTAACTCAGGCAGCCTATGAAAAATGGAAACAGGTTGCAGAGTTCTTAACTGCAGGTTGTAGTTCTATACCACTACCAAAACAGTTGGCAGGTATTAAAACACTGGGGCATCCCAAATCTGACATTAAGGAAGCTAAAGGAAATCAGCTTGCTGATGCTGCAGAAAAACAGACAACTTTAAAAATTCATCCTGTTCAGCTTTGAGAACTTCCACTGCTCTCTGTGAACCCTGCTAACCCAGTAAAAGATTTCCTTCCACAGGCTCAAGAAATCGCCACTAAAGAAGATAAACAGATGTGGCTACAAAAAGGGGGAATTTTTGAACCCATCACACAAATATGCTTTGGACCTGATTTTAAAAACCTATAGTGTCTCTTAGAGCACAATGGCTGTTACTCCAGCACGTATATTCTTTAACTCATGAGGCACCTGAAACATGGTTTTACGGGGGAAACTATAGTTTTGGAAACATTCTCCCATGGTGGCTCATAAAGTATGTACTCGCTGTACTCTGTGTCTTAAATATAATCCCAGAAAACCACTTCATGGGGCACAAGGCCACGTTCTTCTTCCTAAGGGACACTTTGAGGTATGGCAATTGGACTTTGTCCAAATGCCGCCACCTCGAGGATATAAATAATCTTGGTGATGATCTGTATGTTTTCACACTGGGTTGAAGCTTTTCCCTGCAGGAGAGCAAGGGGTATAACAGTAGGTAAATCACTATTGGAAATAATAATTCCTGTTTGGGGAATTCCTTCTGAGTTACATAGTGACCAGGGACTCACTTTGCCAGACAAATAATTAAATCTATTTATGACATTTAGCCAATAATGCAGCATCTTTAATGCACTTATCACCCCCCTCCAATCTTCAGGACTGTTAGAAAGAACTAACAACACTATCAAAACCTAACTGACAAAACTCTCAGGGGCTTTTCATCTTTCATGGCCAGAAGCTCTCCCATTGGTGCTTCTCAACCTTAGGTCCACTCCTTTTGGTAAGCAGCAACTGTGTCCTTTTGAAATAACCGCTGGATGACCTATGTGCCCAGATGAAGGCATGTATGAACCAACATTGCATAAGGGTGTGATATGTTGCATTATCGTCAGGGACTCGTTAAGGCACTTAAAGAAAATGAAAAGCTGGCAACATTCCTTTCACCGCGAGCTCCCAGGAGATGAAGACCTTATGGATCATGGACTGCAACCTGGAGATTTTGTCCATTGGAAAAGGCATAAATACAAGATGCTTTGCAGCTGCGTTGAAAAGGGCCATATCAGGTATTAGTACTAACCCCTGTGCTGCAAAGCTCAAAGGAGTAAACTCCTAGGTTCCTATCTCTCATTTTTTAAAAAGGCTTCTGCTCCTAAATGGACCGTGACCCCTGTTTCTGACACCTGACTTCAACTAAGACAAGCTTCACCAAGCTGGGATGAGAAGAAATCGACAACAGTAGCAGACAGCTAACCCAAGAGTCCAGACCAGCTCTTTAAGACCCATCCTACTGGTTCAGTTGTACTGTTTACCTACTGTCTGTCTCTCTGTCAACATTGAGAGTTATTGTTTCTCTTCTGGCTATACTTTTGACCCAGTGTTTAGGATGGAAAGGAAATTCTTTAGTAAAATTGTCACAGAGTATAGCTACTGGGGGCCATTTAACCGATTGTTGGACTTGCAACTTTGGGATCACTTGCATCCTCAGGTTTTGTCTTCATATACGGCATTGGAATTGACCCACCTTCCCAAAACTGGGCACATAAATATCTTAAGAGCTGACAGGCAGAAGGTTTATGCTCATTGGGATGTTATGTTATCCCATTGTCTATATAAAAGAGACAGATAAAACTCCTTTCTCTCTCCATTACAGAAGAGATCAATGTTATTAAGATACCTGGTAGCAAAGTCTTTTGAGAATCTTGATTCCTAGTGAAGGAGTATATGTAAAGAGAGATATGGTCAGAAATCTATCAGCCACCCGTTGGTCAAATAGCCGAAGAGACTACAAAAAGCATTGCAGCACAAGAGACATCCCTCAATTCCTTAACCTAAGTAGTATTGGATAATAGTTACCTTCGATATTCTTTTCTTTTTTCTAATCTTTTTTTTTGTTTGTTTGGCCTCACCACTTGCAGGATCTTAGTTCCCTGACTGGGGATCAAACCCGTGTCCCCTGCAGTGGAAGCATGAAGTCCTGACTACTGGACCGCCAGGGAATTCCCTACCTTTGATTTTCTACTAGCTAAACAAGGAGTTGTGCTATTGCTCACACTACTTGTTGCACTTATATCAATACCTGTGCAGAAGTAGAGATGCTCCTAGATAAAATTTTTAAGAGGCAAAATGGTTATGACATTAAAAGAAAAAAAAAGACCCTTTTAACGATCTGTTTAGTTGGCTCTCCTCAGGATTAGGTAATTTTTTTTGCTCTGTTTTAGAGATGATTATTATTTTCACTGTATGTATTATTATCCTTTTCCTAGCTATCAAGCTACGCATGGCGTGTATCACTGCTTGCTTAAATTCTACTGCTAAAAGTACACATACAGTGTTTGTGCAACAAGTCAATATGATTGATAACATGTATAGCCTATAAAATGTTTCCCTGTCACTATATACCTCTGTGTCAGCCACTCCTATTTAAATGACTGTTGACAACTCCAAGCCTCTGCCTAATATTCAACAATACCCACTTCAACTAGAGGTACTGAACAGAATAAGACCTATGTTGATGAAAAATTAATCAACAGTCAATCTAAAGGAGAAATAGAGAATTTTATTCGAGCCAACCTGAGGATTAGAACCACAGAAGTTGTTCAGAAAACTCTGAGGACTATTCCGCCTGTTATAAGTTATATACATTTTTGAGACAAAGGGTCGTACATCAAAATGACACACTGACATCTTACATAAAATTCACCAAAGATACATAGTCCAGATCTGCACATAGGAAGCAGCACCAGGTCACCATGACCCCTTACAAAATTAGGAAAGAATTAAGAATGTTATCGTCTAAGGAGTTACATTGCTGGCATCGAGAAGGAAAAAATTGATCTTTATGGTTGAGCAGACATTCCTGCCTTTGAGGAGTGTTGTAGTTTATCTTAGGACAGGGCCGAAAGTAAGCTCATCACACGAGATGAATTGTGCCGAAGCACAGCAGTAGAGGGCTGCCGCTCGCTCAGGCAAAACAGCGCCGTCTGTCCTGTTGTGGTAGCTTTTATTAAAGCATTATCTAGGTTTACACTTTAAGACTTGTTTTTTTTAACATTTCAGAAGTGCCAAAGCAGCAACCTATGTTTTTA